>NC_135251.1:11380131-11683162 GCF_964204865.1 Styela clava | reverse complement strand
CCAAGTCCATGCTTCCGAAAACAAACAATACAGTAAAAAACCAATCCCATACCCGACTTGGAATGGTAACCGGACGAGAGGCCGTGGTTCGCCATATGGATAAGCCGTCTTATCGGCTTTCCTCTCCCCCGGGATAAATATGTAAATCCTATCCTACCAAGGTAGGCCAACATAAATACTGTTTTCGATACCTATGTCTATATTCAATATGTTAATTCTTATATGAAATAAATTCTTATACAAGCAATGCGTTCCATCATGCATTTTTATGGAGGCGATGGACCAACTCATGAATACCCTGACCCCATATCAGATTCTCATCGCCCAACAAAAAAGCACCATCAAATTGTGAGGTAGGGATTACTTATATCATAATTTAACTTTGAATCATAATTTAACAGGATCTGTCACCAGATACTTCATTTGATACAGAGAGAGACATGCGAATCTGACGAAATTTAGAAAGGATTGTCAGGGAACCAACCAGATCTGCCCCCAGACTCTTTAGTTGAAACTACCTCAAGTGCTGATGATGAAAATGACAGCGCTTTGTCCGATAACAGAAAAATTTAAGCGAGCATCATCATCATTTTATTTCTGTTCTCTGGCATAAAACAACACAAAAAAATAATAAAGGGGCACGAAAGAATTAACAAGATTCAGAATCGGGCAACACTTTTAACGTAATTCAAAATGTGGTGTCATATTTGCTAACTGTAAAAATGATGAATAGAGAAGGAAAATTAATATTAAAGACTTGGGACTTCATGTAGAATCTTTTACAATCCATTGGTGATAAAATGATGTTACTTTATGGAGGATGCTTCGCATGCATGCCATGTCCGGTGGGACCCTGGTGATTGCAATATCATTTTTTGTGCGGACTGCAAAGTCACACTAAGCTGCTCTTGATACCAGAAGTTGACCCTGCACGTGGTAGTAATTGTGGTGTGTGATAAATATCCTTATTTTGTTAGGTTGTTTTGCATTTATCACTGTCATATAAATTACAAATTTTTCATAATCACCTGATAACTTTAGAATCGAACCAAGTGGTGGTTGTTTGCCCATCTGACTATGGGCTCTGACTATATAAAAATGAGGTAAGGCTCAGTGAGCGCAATTCTTCCATATTATCAGAAGATGAGACCAGACAACTTCAATAAAATAACTCAGCAGTAAAATCATTGTGATACATTATGTCTGTAAATGGAATTGTGAAATGAATTTAATTCTATTATTTTGACGTTCCATTGCTTTCATGGTTTTTGTTTGTTGTGCCTAAAAGCATATATCTGGTGCGTATTTTTATCCTATACAACACAGTATCTGGAAAACTGTATGATTTGTAGTAATTTTCTTGGATTTTCTTGCTTGTTCCTTAATCAAATATTTTTTATAATCTGTTATATTCTATTTCTACACTGAATGAATAAACTATATTGTAAAACCTATCTTTCAATAGTATATTTGCACCCATCTAACTGAGCTAATAAATCTGTGTTTCTATGATAGGACATAAACTTAAGTGCCTTCACCGTGCCTAGGCCTAGCATGTACAAATTGCATCAGAAACTTGATGAATATCCAGCAACACCACTATTTGAAGATGATGTGGTGGCAGAGACTCCTGAACTTACTATAGCACTTGGCCTTGAAATCTAGCGTTGAACCAAGATTGACGACTGAACCACGGTGAATGTATCTGAAAAAAATATTCATCTGTTCATAGTCTAATTACAGATTGCTGTAGTTTGTGCAACGTTTCCAAGAATGTATTTAAAAGACTTTTTAAACTGCCCCTGCATTTCATTTGTTTCTATACTAAACCCACCAATTCAGTCCTAACTTGGACGCTATCTATTAGTCTATGCATGGGATACGGTACCGGTAGTCACGCAGGTCTCCCAGTCCTCTGACATTCTGACAATATTACCTTTCAATGAAAAGTTTTGTATCTTTCTCAAGCTGGTGGAAAGAAAAGTTCTTGGAGAACCAAGTCATAGAAAAGTCATCTCTGAGTGATTCCATTTTTGTATGTTAAATAAGCTTTTGGAACTAAGTTAGGTACGGTAACGGCAATGTGAAGTCGGAATAACGTTAATAATAGATCACTTGACAATATGTTATAACGTTAGAAGCACGAAAATGCCGCGATCACCAGTAAAATGCCATTCGAAGGCCTTTAAAACGAGCAACGTACGGTACCACTCTATCGCCTACAAAAGCATGAATATTTGCAATGTTTGTCTGAGCGACCAAAATCAAAACAATAAAGGTCAAAGGTCGGTTTTTTGGTTGAACAGATATGATTGGAACTCTGGCTCGATCTAACTTTGTGGGCTTAGTACCGACTACAGACGACAAAACTGTTGGATCTAATTTGTTCCTTCCATATAGGTATGCTGGGGAAGAGGCTTATACACACTTGGCTCAGCAGAAAATCTTTTATTCCCATCAATTTCATCTGTTAGATAGTCTTGGTTAGTCCAACGATATGGCAACAAGCATCAGAAGTCCGGATGAATATGTAACAATTTTTAAACCATGGTTATCACTAATAACATTATTGGTCTTGTAATTTTATGTAGTATGTAATTGATCATAATACCTCAATAAACCTGTTGAATCTAATCTTTCAGTAGTATATTTGCACCAATCTTACTGAGATAATAAATCTGTGTTTCTATGATACAACATAAACTTAAGTGCCCTCACCGTGCCTAGCATGTACAAATTGCATCAGGGACTTGGTGACTATCCAGCGACATCACTATTTAAAGATGATGTGGTGGCAGAGACTCCTGAACTTACTATAGCCCTTGGCCTTGAAATCTAGCGTTGAACCAAGATTGACGACTGAACCACGATAAATGTATCTGAAAAAAATATTCATCTGTTCATAGTCTAATTACAGATTGCTGTAGTTTGTGCAACGTTTCCAAGAATGTATTTAAAAGACTTTTTAAACTGCCCCTGCATTTCATTTGTTTCTATACTAAACCCACCAATTCAGTCCTAACTTGGACGCTATCTATTAGTCTATGCATGGGATACGGTACCGGTAGTCACGCAGGTCTCCCAGTCCTCTGACATTCTGACAATATTACCTTTCAATGAAAAGTTTTGTATCTTTCTCAAGCTGGTGGAAAGAAAAGTTCTTGGAGAACCAAGTCATAGAAAAGTCATCTCTGAGTGATTCCATTTTTGTATGTTAAATAAGCATTTGGAACTAAGTTAGGTACGGTAACGGCAATGTGAAGTCGGAATAACGTTATTAATAGATCACTTGACAATATGTTATAACGTTAGAAGCACGAAAATGCCGCGATCACCAGTAAAATGCCATTCGAAGGCCTTTAAAACGAGCAACGTACGGTACCACTCTATCGCCTACAAAAGCATGAATATTTGCAATGTTTGTCTGAGCGACCAATATCAAAACAATAAAGGTCAAAGGTCGGGGAAAGGTCCATAGCAGGGGTTTCCAAACCGCGGTCCGCGGGGCAATCACGATCCGCGTAACGATTATATATGGCCCGCTGAACTTAAGTGAAATAGTTTAACGGTTAAACTTTAATCGTAAATGAATACTAATACGTTTAACACTTTATGTGTTTACCTTTTTGCGTTTAATTAAGATACCGGCAATTGTTATGTCATTATCACAGTTTGAGCATGTTTATATTCAATTATACCAGTATCTTATGTATACGTATAGCACAAACCCCCCAATAGTTTTACCCCAATTTTAGATAAAAGTTAATGTTTCTAAAAATTCAAACAAAGACTTTTGTAGAAATCAAGCTTTAGCTTTTGGGAACATGTTTCGTTCTGTCATTACCAAATTAAAATCTATTTTTTCAAGATATTTAAGCGCTGATTAAAATATGTAAGTTCCCATCCACACAACGTACATAGTTACCCGTATTAATATAATAAGAGTTTCTGTTTATAACGTAAATCATGAGTTCACGTTGCCAGTACCTAATTAGATGTATGATCAAAGTATAAATACAACTCGATATCTTTCAATGTTGAGCTAGTCTTAGTCTAATAAGGTTCAAGATTGTATATACTGTGTATTGGGGGAATTAACGAATAAGATGACAATATACAAGAGGATTGCTGGACTTCACGCAGTCGAAGGGTGGTTCACGTAATGGCTTATCGTTTGCGTCTTCTTCCGCGAACCACCGTGCGGACGCATTGTGCTACAGCTTGCCAACGATTTTGTTGTGTTTCGAGGGTTTATTGCGAATATTGCACGTTTTTACATCCATTTTTCTTGTTTTAGTTTTGACCCAATCAATACGAAAAAAATTAATTAACACGGGCATTTCAAACAAAACAGCCAAAAAAACTCTGTTTAAAACAATTGTTTTAAAACAATTCCTTTTGAACAAATCCCTATCGCAAACGCCATCAATGCGGTAATGGGGCATATATATCTGCTCCTCATGATCTGATTGATAGTGGTTAGCATTCAGAAGTTTGTCGAAAAAGAAACTTATTTGAGCAGATCAATTTAAAGCGTAATTTGTAAGGTGTGTATTGGTTAACTAAAACTGTGTATAGGTATATCTTCAAGTACTGTTCGGACTCAAAATCTAAACATATAAGAAGTCAATATAAATGTATCTTTATATTCATTCAGGGTCTTCGGGTGGCCTCGAGAAGTTAAAACTACATGGAATAACTTTTGTGTAGTTTTCCGATCATCTCATAGAAAATGGCTTAATGAATACTGCTACACTAGTTACCGATATGTTTGTCAATCAGGTATGTTTGCATTATCAAATTTATTCATGATTTTGTAATATATATTATTAATGTGACGTAAATCGCACCAAACCTTCTTGTGTTAAATTTGCAGCAGAAAACAATGCAAACAAGTTATTAATTAATAATCAAGATTGGTCTTAATAATCTCACTTCCATCCACGCAGAAACATGATACGTCCCGTGGACACATATTTAAATTTTACTTTAACAGTCAAGTGATTTGAATGCTTTTTCCTGCAGCTTATTGCCAATAAAAAGACAAAACATAGTTCCTCAAGTGTCACACAAAACTGTAAATACAATGTTCCAGAGTAAAGATTTCCAAATTTCTAGAATAAGACCGACTGTTACATAAAATAAGATTTTGTCCAAACGCCAGGTGTGCTCTCTGAATGAGGAGATGCCTTATAATCGTGGTGTCATATCAAGATTTTTTGCTTAAATTAAAGCTTTTAAAAAATACCCGCGACCCTAAAAATTATACAAAGAATATTTTCTTTACAAGTAAAACTATCAGACTAGATGGGTTTTTCCGCAATCAACGATTTTTGCGAATATCGGTGTTAATCTCATTTGAAAATGAAAATAATTGATTTCTGGAATATAAAGAATAAAGTTACATTAAAGTGGCAAGTTCTCCTTTTGTAGATAAAACTTGGATCATCTTCAACAATGAGTTATTACTTCAAATCATATCAAGTCCTGAAAAAACATTTTTTGAGTCTCAACAAACCTGTGCTAAAAACGGATCGACACTAGTAGAGATAAAAACAGATGCTTTCGATTCTTTCATCAACGACAGATTAAGGTTTTTTGAAATATTATATTTTCACATCATTAAAAAATTTCGTATTGATTATCGGCGAATTTTAATAATTGTAACAGCCGTTCTTTGTGACCTGGACGACACCGACGGCACACTAGATATTCATTAACAGTTCAATAACGCGGTCTTTCAAGCCCCAAAATTGTATCTTCAATCCAGAAAATCACACAACTCGAAGTATACAGTTGACACGGTTATCTTAATACAAACGTAAAAACCAAATCAATACAACATACTTGCAATGAATAAATAATCGCACACAATTCGGCCTTTAAAAAGCCTACTCAAATTTATGAACACAATCATCAAACATAGTTATTAACAAGTAGAACCAAATTAATATTAAATAACTTGCAGCCTTCAAATCAGAAAAGAATTACAAAGTATAACATACCGGATTTGTCTGCTATTCCAGGCTTAAATTATCATAAGTTGAACAAGAAGTCATTCGTCAATGAAATCCGAACAAATCAATTAAATAAACTATAACTGTAAAGACAATCACAAAGACAATCTAATGCTCATAAAATATCCTTAAACTAGGCTATGTAGAACAGCCATAATCTACCTTATTTAATCGTTTTAATGTCAAAACAGAATGCCAAGGCCGCTATATCAATTTCAACTTCACAAATTACAACCAAACGAGCGCCATTCTCTACAAAAGTACAGCGCTATCCAAGGAAAATTACCGAAATTATCCCTGTCTAAGCGAGACATGTCTGGGCAAGCAATTGCCCACGTAGACTCTCTCAATTGTTTCGTAATAGAGTGTGTAGAAGCACACTGTCAATCAAGGGAAATTACGGCGTCAACAATAACAAACAAACGAGAATATCGGTTGGAAACCGAAGACTTATCGATCGATAGTTAGGGGATCCCCCAAAACAGAAACTGCAGTTTCGATTCATCCGCTCTTGTAACTTGCGCACTGCGCATCGCACACACACACTCGGCGGGTTTCAAAATTCTCTCGCTTTACAAAAATCTAGATCACTATATCAATAATTGATTGATAACTCGCTAATTATACGACATAATTCGCCCAAAATCAATAGGATCCTGGTCCGAGATAAGATGAATGCACATGCAAAATCTGGAGCAGATTCAA
This sequence comes from Styela clava, assembly GCF_964204865.1. Lineage (NCBI taxonomy): Eukaryota > Metazoa > Chordata > Ascidiacea > Stolidobranchia > Styelidae > Styela > Styela clava. Next base: position 11,676,440 of record NC_135251.1, on the reverse strand, counting down.
TCCCGCTTTCGTGAGATATCGCGTGCATCTAACAGACACACACACACAGACAGACATACATACATACAAATACCTATCAATATACTTACCGATCTTGAGATCGATAAGTAATTACTACACAAGTTAAACGGACGCAATGTTTAAGTCGATACAAAAACGAGAATATCGGTTGGAAACCGAAGACTTATCGATCGATAGTTAGGGGATCCTCCAAAACAGAAACTGCAGTTTCGATTCATCCGCTCTTGTAACTTGCGCACTGCGCATCGCACACACACACTCGGCGGGTTTCAAAATTCTCTCGCGTTACAAAAATCTAGATCACTATATCAATAATTGATTGATAACTCGCTAATTATACGGCATAATTCGCCCAAAATCAATAGGCTTCTGGTCCGAGATAAGATGAATGCACATGCAAAATCTGGAGCAGATTCAATCTCGCTTTCGTGAGATATCGCGCGCATCTAACAGACACACACACAGACAGACAAATACCTATCAATATACTTACCGATCTTAAGATCGATAAGTAATCAAGTGAATGCGATTCTCGATGTAACAATAATACCCCTGCTTACTTTACTGATCCAACGACATATAGACATACGAAACTTCAAGTACCTTATTGGACTTGGACTATATTGTTTATGAACAAATGCGTAGGTTTGGAAAGATTTCGAGTTTCCTTAGCAAAAATCATTGGTGCTGAGTCATTGTTGGTATTGTAATCGTAATATTGCTCACGCATAATACCAAATACACAACAGAGATAATATGCATTTAAAATACATTGACCAGGTTGGACATTAATAAGTGTTTATTCAAGTTTTACCTCACTTCTGTATAGTAATATTTATTATTGCATGTTGATATTTTTAATTTTACCGAATCACCAGTATAAAGAAATATAGGCTTTTATGGTGTATGCCAAAACATGATGCCAGAAAAATGCAGCTCAATGCGAGAATATCGATAATTTTATAACGTAACAGGCACTAACAGCAAAAGCGTCACGCAAAATCAGGAGTAGAAGAAAAAACAAAATTGACATCATAATCAGAAATCCAGACAGTATGCAAAGAGCAGAATGACAAAATTAATTTGATGGGTCATGCCTGATGGTAACTTCTAAGTAATAATCACTTTACGCCTTCCCAATGTATGATCTGGTAATAATAGGTTATTGCTATATATATCTGAATGAGAAAATACGTCATAGAAATAGAAAAAAAAAAGTTTATATAAAAGGTGTCAAAAGTCCTTGAGATTGCCCGATTACAAAGGGTTTAATAGCTACACGATTGTCAATCTATGTAACACCTTTTCTATGTATCCTGGCAAATACAGGCTGACAGGTGTCGCATAAGGGGGTGACTGAAATATCTGGCTGTTCTTTGATTCTTGGAAAACTATTCGAAAACGCGCAACTTTCAGTGTGTTCTCCAATGCCACAAATATCAATTCAAAAGAATGATGTTGTTCAATGAAATTTGATATATTGAAATAAATCCAGTAAAACAGGTCACAATGTTGAATGAGATGTAGATGTGTGGTATTGCGTAATGACGGAATGATGCGGTTTTCTGAATTTAAATAAAAATATTCAAATACAGATCATGTAAAACAATAATGCATTGAAGCACTTGTAATCTTAAATTATCAATTAAAGTAAATATTATTCAGACACTAACAAGTAATGTTGATCACATATTTTTATCAGACCAATACAGGACTATGAGGAAAATATTACCTTAACCATAATGTAGAACAAAAATTACAATCTTACCGAAACGTTTTGAGCCAGGCAATAACAAATTTAACTTCAGAATATATAGAAATAACTTCTTCAATTTCAGTTCAGGAATCAAGCAAATTATAGTTTATTTCTAGCTTACTTAAAATGCTACAATACAAGTTACAGCAGTTTTATGCTCCAATAACATAAGCCTAAGAAACGGGTAATTAATTATTCTTTTAATCGTAACTAATGTACGGACAACACTAAAAGGCTGAAAGAAGAAACGGATGAGGTGGAGGAAAAACGGAAGTTGAGGTGTTCCCAAAGGTGAAAAATTGAAAAACACTAAAAGGCTGAACACTAAAAGGAGGAAGTGGATGAAATTTCTTCCGACGGGTGGTGAGGTGTCTGAAGTCACTAAAAAGCTGAACACTAAAAGGAAGAAGTGGATGAAATTTCTTCCGACGGATAATGAGGCGGTTGAAGTCACTAAAATGATGAACACTAAAAGGAAGAAGTGGATGAAATTTCTTCCGACGAATAATGAAGCGGTAAAAGTCACTAAAAAGATGAATACTGAAAGGGAGAGGTGGTTGAAATTTCTTCCGACGAATAATGAGGTGGTTGAAGTTACTAAAAAGCTGAACACTAAAAGAAGAAATGGTTGAAATTTCTTCCGACGAATAATGAGGTGGTTGAAGTCACTAAAAAGCTGAACACTAAAAGGAAGAAGTGGATGACATTTCTTCCGACCAACGACTCTTCCGACGAATAATGAGGTGGTTGAAGTCACTAACAAGATGAACACTAAAAAGAAGAAGTGGATGAAATTTCTTCCGACGAATAATGAGATGGTTGAAGTCACTAAAAACATGAACACTAAAAGGAAGAAGTGGATGAAATTTCTTTCGACGAATAATGAGGTGGTTGAAGTCACTAAAAAGCTGAACACTAAAAGGAAGAAGTGGATGAAATTTCTTTCGACGAATAATGAGGTGGTTGAAGTCACTAAAAAGCTGAACACTAAAAGGAAGAAGTGGATGAAATTTTTTTCGACAGGTGGTGAGGTGGCTGAGGTCACTGAAAAGCTAAACACTAAACGGAAGAAGTACGGTAGATGATATTTTGTCCTATCGATTTTGAGGCGGTTGAAGTCACTAAAATACCGAACATTAGGAGAGTTAAATAGCCTAAACATATCCCGACGGAAGTGAGATTGGATGAAGACCCTGAAAGCGGACTGATGAGTAGGCATGCCACTTTTAGATTTATGAATTGAATCGATTCAAATCGCAATTCATTTCGAATCCGATTTACGCGATTCGAAAGAAAGAGAGCCGTTTAGCAAAGAAGAACAAACACTCCAAATAACACCAATTGCCAGACGGGAATGTAAATGAATTTTTCGTTATTTACTTCTATTGATCTGCCTTCGTTCATTTTCAAGTTCAGCGCAACACACCCTGATCATCACTCGAGATGCTGACGTGCTGTGTGGGTAATTAATTTCCTTCAATCTGTCAGTTGAGTTTTCCACTGAATGACCTAAGTTTCTATCACACGCAAATTTAAATGAATCGTATACCCGAAATTTCGTTGCAATTTTGTTAATAATTTGCAACAGCACACCTTCTCTGCGACTAAGTTATGGTACGCCTTGACATGAATTAATAAACGATCAGATACCGACTTCTAGAAAACACTTAATTTTGATTGAAATTTAATTTAAACTCCGTTGAGAGTGAAATATTTCGCGTATATATTTGAAGAGAACTATTACTGAACAAGTTCATTCGCCGGGTATGTTAATTGACGATCATGTTTTTTTTATCCTGACATTTATATTTATGCTATTTTATTCCCATTTGTTGTACCTCCATTTGAGTGGCGGTAAACGAAATGAGGGAACACGTGGTAGAACACTTCTTGCAGCAGTAATCATAAAAGAAATGTAGTATTTTCTCCTAATCGTTTTCGGTTGGAGGTTTATTTTAAATGGTTTAATTACTTTTTTGTGTTCGAGCCAATTCCTGAAAGCATTTCTTATTTATAGTTATCCAGATGCAATTAAAATGCCTTGTCTTATTACACTATGCTGCTAGCATGAATATATGCTCGGTATCTCCTTGTTTAGCAAGCTCTATCGCAATAATGAGCCCATATATCACAGAGATGACAAAGATCTGTGTGTACAAAGTTTTCCTTCATGTATAACCCAGAGTCACAAATTATTGTACTAATATTTTAGAGATAAAAAATCTGTAATGAGTCCAGCCTTAATTTAATATAACAATAAGTGAAATACCACAGTCACATATTCTCGGGTGGGACTGCGGGAACCAATGCTGTTACTGTTGCAGCACTGTTTAAGATGGTACAATAGAATTGTTTCCTGCGCTTATTTTCACAATTGAGTTGCATCAAATTGCTTCAGTCCTAAGGGGATGGTTGGTCAATACCGAATAGTTCACTATTTCGAATACATTCGAAAATAAAATAATTGAGGCTTATCTATAGTAGCCTATATAAAGGAATTTGCATACAAGAAACAATGGAATAACTGTCATCAACAACATGTTGTCTACCATGCATTTCATGTTTGCAGATTACTGCTATATATTTTCATATACCATGAGTTACGTTATCAGAATTAAATTAATACGGCAAGCATTTAAAATAGTGCTATCGGTCATGGATTTGAACATTTTGCGCAACACAAAATCATCCTAAAAAGTTTGAATACCAACCATTATCCAAATTATTTGCCAAAAAGCGGTATAAAGTATAAATTATATTTCTGATTTGCGACAATTTTTTCGTGAGTACGTAAACACGAATGAAAAATTAATTATATTCGGGCACTTCAATGTCCGCATATATATCTTTTATTATTTTATAAATACGAAAATATGAATCAAAAATTACTTATAATCGGGCAGTTTACCACACATTTTCAAGTCCATGGATCCCCGTTGTATTTTGTATATACGAAAATAGGAATCAAAAAATAAATAACAATCGCGCAGTTGGCCACACATCTATGTACATAGATTGCCGTGGTATTGTGCCCGAATATAATTAATTTTTGATTCCGTATTCCATTCCTTAAACTTAATATCTGTTTTTAAAATTTTGCAAGCAGTTCACGCACGAAGACTTGAAATAATGATGTATTAGTCAAATTGAAGTCCTGTTAGACCACTGTTTCTTAACCAATGTGCCATGGCCCACTGGTAAGCCTCAGAGCCATTTTGAGGCGGGCCACAAACATATTATAAATTACAAGGTTTGTTAATTGAAAAAATTGATTTGATAACAAAATCAGCTTCACGCGTCTTGAAAAACAAGATATCTATTTGCAAAACATGCCTCGCCGTAACCCACCCATTGTGGCGCAACAAATTCATTATACGGCAGTAACAGCTAGAAATGAGTATATATATATAGCAATTTGCTTGCACATTACATCAAAATTAAAAACAATATAACGAGAATGTCATGGCCTTCAATATTCGCCAGGCTCGAACTGAGAATACCATATAAAAAATTAACATAAAACGAATCCACGAGGACATTGTCTCATGAATATTAAACTAATATAATAAATTTTCTTCACTATCCGTCGGAAGAAATTTCATCCACTTCGTCTTTTTAGTTTTCAGCTTTTTAGTGACTTCAACCACATCAACACCCGTCGGAAGAAATTTCATCCACTTCTTCCTTTTAGTGTTCAGCTTTTTAGTGACTTCAACCACATCAACACCCGTCGGGAGAAATTTCATCCACTTCTTCCTTTTAGTGTTCAGCTTTTTAGTGACTTCAACCACATCAACACCCGTCGGGAGAAATTTCATCCACTTCTTCCTTTTAGTGTTCAGCTTTTTAGTGACCTCGGCCACCTCACCACCCGTCGGAAGAAATATCATCCACTTCTTCCTTTCAGTGTTCAGCTTTTTAGTGACTTCAACCACATCAACACCCGTCGGGAGAAATTTCATCCACTTCTTCCTTTTAGTGTTCAGCTTTTTAGTGACTTCAACCACATCAACACCCGTCGGGAGAAATTTCATCCACTTCTTCCTTTTAGTGTTCAGCTTTTTAGTGACTTCAACCACATCAACACCAGTCGGAAGAAATTTCATCTACTTCTTCCTTTCAGTGTTCAGCTTTTTAGTGACTTCAACTATCTCATTATTCGTCGGAAGAAATTTCATTCACGTCTTCCTTTTAGTGTTCAGCATTTTTAGTGACCTCAGCCACCTCACCACCTGTAGTAGAAAAATTTCATCCACTTCTTCCTTTTAGTGTTCATCTTTTTAGTGACTTCAACCGCTTCAACCACCTCATTATTCGTCGGAAGAAATTTCATCCACTTCTTTCTTTTAGTGTTCAGCTTTTTTGAGTGACTTCAACCACCTCATTATTCGTCGGAAGAAATTTCATCCACTTCTTCCTTTTAGTGTTCAGCTTTTTAGTGGTTTCAGCCACCTCGGAAGAAATTTCTTCCACTGCCTCGTTTTAGTGTTCAGCCTTTTAGTGTTTTTCAATTTTTCACCTTTGGGAACACTTCAACTTCCGTTTTTCCGCCACTTCATCCGTTTCTTCCTTCAGCCTTTTAGTGTTGTCCCTAATGTACACACAAAAAGCAATCCTTGCGAATCAATAAGCAACAACTACCGTCAAAACACGGCAGCAAGTCACATGAGAGCGAGGCAAGATTAGACTTGTCCAGCGAGAGTCGATTGCAACATGTGTGGACATCTGGAATTTTCCATTTGTAGTTTCACTTTAGGGAAATCCCCAATGATAGTATATAATGCCAATTTTCGAACTTACAATCTAACTTATTGATAGTTCAAATTCATATTTTATTTTTTAAACTACATATTATCTTTCCAGTGGCAGCACCAATTTATGGACAAGTGGAAGCGATTTAGAAACAGAAGGATCTTGGAAATGGGGAAATGGGACAGCGATAGATATCAATGATGATAATTGGTAAATTCATCCTGTTTACTAACATTGATATTCCCGGATAGTAGGTGAAACAAATAAATGATTTCTAAGAAATAAACACTAGGCGCAATTTGTGCAGTAACTATTGTTTTAGTGAGTCTTTTGTATAATGAATATAGTGATGGAATAACCTAAATCATCTGCTTAACAATGAGAGGGATTTGTAATTTTCTAAAGATGACAGGTTCACTTGTTTTTGGAAAAATGTTTTTCATTTTTGAGGTATTTCGCAACAACCAAACATAATGTGCATTACTCACAGACATATTTTTGTTCGGATTACTCAGTTTGTATATTTATTGTGTTTCACGAAGAAATAAATGACCAGGCCCTGAAATGAGTCAAATAAATGGACGTAACAAAATCAATGAATCCTTATTGAGGTTTACTTTGATTTATTGTCGTATTATATTTTCAGGAAAATATGGTCGCCAGGTGCAGAGGAACCAAGTGGAGGCAGAAAAGAAAACTGTTTGCTAAAATACGCAAGTGAAAAGTTTAAATGGGTTGATGTTGAATGTACTGGACTTGCTGGATATATTTGTCAGCGAGGTGATTGATCTGGAATCGAGAGTGGCACAGTGATTACAATTTTATATGTGTTCAATGGCTATTAAATTTCTATGTGCCGTCGCCATTTTGGTCAAGTAGAATCTCAAATCAGTCCGCAAGATATAGCCCGATTTGAGAACCACTGTTATAGAACATTTTCATTGCAAAAAAATAATTGATCATTTATTACCGGATAAGAGCACTGGCATAATTATAGATGGTTATGTTCATCTTCCACAAAAACGTTTTGCAATTTTTATTGTAAATAAATTTATGAATTAAATCGTTGAAATTCGAATAAAACAAAAAAACTGATGGAAATTCCCACATCCTCGATTTCCACTGGATTGCGAAATGTATATTTTCATTTTTAGTAAAATGTAAAACCTTCGCTATAAAATCAAGAATGAATGAATGTCTGCAAAACATATTTAAAAGAAACGGAATCGTAAAACTAGCGTCAATTCGATACTACAAGCGTTTACAACTACTCATTGAAACGGTCAACCCATAGTGAAACTAACGCTCCAACCCACCTATACAGTCTCTTTTTTGCGGCCATTTTATTATATTCCAGTGATGTTATACTGTGGCAATATCGGAATAAGTCATTAAGGCGTCATCTTAAGAGCTTTGTGGAAACTTTGCATGAATAGCAATATAATATTAATTAATTCATTGGCGGATGTGTCTGTCTAATTCGAACTTGAAACCGACTAAAATACACAACACTCTGATAGTAACACTGCCTACTCTGAACCACCAAGACAACAAGTTTTGTATAAATGAACGCTTATGCAAATGCCGAATTATTATAATTATTAGCTGCGCGCCATCTCATAAAAAAATATTGCAGGTATCGAGAATTTGGTATAATTCCATTCAATAAACAATTTTTAGCACTGCAACTTGAAAATAAAATTAGAATTTATTGAAGTATTTTATTGTTCTAAAACAGATATATCATCTGGTGATTGCGGTAAAGATGTTTGTTCAGGCAAGGGAACATGCAAAGTCTATGGAAAGCGATACAATTGCACGTGTGATGTCGGATATTTTGGGACAAAATGCGAAAAAGGTCATTCTTGATACATTTCTTTTTAGTTTAACATTGTTATATTGAAAACATAATAATTCATTTTCTCATTAGAACATTTGGTGACGAGGATATTCTTAGTCTGCAGCAGTGATACTTGATTAAATCAATTGATAAGCATAATTTTCACTTGAAGTATTCACCTTTCAGCACTCTGCAGTGAATATATTGTGAACTTTTTTGCTTTTCGCTTTAGTTTAGAGAGTTTTTAGAGATTTTTGCTTTTGACATGTCCTGACAGAAGAAAGTGCGCTTCGGCAGAAAACCAAGTGAGTGATTGACAATTTCGCGACAACCAATGCAAGTCTGTTTCCAACGCCCTGGAGACTGGAGTTCAATTGGGAAATATTACGAAAATAAAATTTACTAACAGTTTAGGATGCGCGAAACTAACTACCTTTCGTTGCTCTATATGCTTTTGCTCAGGTGGATCCGTATGTGAATTACGCAAGGATGCTGTCGCAAGAGTATAAATGGCTATTCTATTCAATTCAAGAGTCTTGCTGCACACGAACACAAATATAATTCCATAACGTTTCGTCTGACCGAGGTCAGACTTCTTCAGACAAGCATTTTACAACTATAACAAGAAACGCAAATGCATGCACATAAATATTGGTTTCAAATGTTGAGTCTGTTTGCGATAGAGAGATATAAACAAAATCGGGACAGTGGCAGAACAATAGGAAAGCTAAATTTGATTTGAAATCATTAGATATACCACGGTGTAGTGAGTAATAATTAAAAAGAAAATTAAACAATTTCATGCTTGCTGTTATCCCGTAACTCCGACCGTGGTATCGCCATGACTGTGGGTCATGGCTACAATGTAAGGAAATGACTTAAACCGCGAAATAGAAATCAAGTGTGAGTGACAATGAAATGTAATGTTCAAATTAGCATAAATTGTGAATTTATCCATCTCTTAAATTCATCCCTAGAAGAATTAATGTTTTGAATTTGTTAATAAAATAGGTTTCTTTCGTGTGCCGGTATATTTGATCTCGATATAGTTTTTCTATCCCGATTACCAGGCCGTTGATGGAATGGCCTGATTGATTGGTATGTTTGCCAATTGCAAGATCTTCGTTTTTTTGATTGATGCTGTTCTGTATTTTAAATGTCTGCCTGTTTCGCCGATGTACTGCATGCCGCACTTTATACAGGTTGTCAGGTATCTGACATTTTCCGGAGTGCACGTTATTCTTTGATTGATGATCATTTGAAGTCTTGTGATGCTGCTAGTGCTTGTTTTAGTTTCCTCTGAATATTTGCAGGTGAATCATGATTTCCTGTTGCATTTATAGAAACCTGATTTTACTTCTCTTGGTGATTCCGGTTTTCAACTTGACCCGAACTAGTCTGTTCCGTGATGTCGGGCACTTTCTATATGCAATTTTGGGGTTTTACACAAAGCATCCTTGATTTCTTAACATTCTGTTCCAAATTAATGTAGATAAATTAAACGATAAGGTTCTGTGTCTTCTCTGTGAAAGCATTAAATGCATTCCAAAAAAATTGTTATGTTTTATGTTTTATGAGTGCGGACTTTGAATTGGGCCAAAATGTTATTTTGCGGTTCAGATTGAGACAAATATCAATTATTTTGTATCTTTTTCTTTGTGAGCCATTCATCAATCTTTTGACTTTTTCAGTAAATGCGAAACAAAACGGAGTCAATTCTTTAATAAAAATATTTAGGGTATTATAAATACCTCATATTTATTAAGGTTACTTTTTTTAGAAACGCTCTTTATATCGACAACTTTGACAATCGTAAAACTGAAACGAGGTGAAAGTACAAAAATCACTTTGCAGATAGAATCATACCTTGGAAACGTGAATGTTACAGTTGAAAATGAAAAAATGCCATGATTTACACAAACAAAACACTCGGGATCGGCAATGAAAATCCCTCAACCACATTGACAATTGATGTCGGCCCCATCACTGTTCCGTCATCGATAATCACCTACACGTGTGTGGCATTCGCGCTGAGTAAACCATCATATTTGAGAACTGTTACCATAGATATCATTGAAACAGGTAAGTTAGTGCTTCATAGCATATTTTTATTTGGGTGCTCTGAAAAGGTGTGCTTTTAAAGCTTAAGGTTTGCTTTTAAAGCTCTGATAAACAAGCTTACAATCACAGAAAAATTTGATGAGAATATCTGCTTATATTTTGGAAAATAAAAACCCCAGGCGTGGCGTAAATAAGTGCAAAACTCATGCAAAACAAGTACAATGTTTATGCTTGTAGATTGATAAAAAAGAACATTCCAGATTATGAATTGTATTCCATGATTCGATCAAAGGTTCACGCAAAATTTTTAAAGAATGGTTAAATATTGGCTGAATGTATAACTCAAAATCAAATAGAATGCACACTCTGCTAACTTCAGCTGAAACGCTATTTCTACCGAAAACTTTGAACATGTTTATAACTCACTAATTTGCTTTTTTGTCCTCAATAACAATACAGATGAATGCGATTTATTACCTTGTAAAACCAGAGAAAAATGCACGTATTCTTTAACGGCTCCATATTATAATTGTACCTGTCGAGCGGCTTACATTGGAACATCATGTGAAGGTATATAGGACCTTACCACGTGTTTTTATGCGTTTTGATTGTTTTGTCAGTTTGTCTCATCAATATGGATGTCTAAATAGGCAAATCGATATTTTATTAAAAAATTCTATCGATAAATCCAAAATTTTGAGATTACACATGAAAAAAAAATGAATTTTGTATATAATAATGTAATTCTGCAAAATATCAAATCGTATAAAACCGGTATTTGGCCAATCAAAATCGAAAGAACGAAAATACCAAACATTCAAGTAGAAATTGTTAAATGAAACTTGTTTTCAATTTTCTGCAGAAAGAAGATTCATTATCAACACCGCTGAAAATTGCAAATATCACATCAACCTTCACGACGAAAAATCCTTCGCTGATGCGAACTCAACTTGTAAAGAGCTTGGGGGAGCGGTCGCAATGATGAAAACAACAGAAATACAAAACTTGGTCGAAAGTCAAATAATAGCACAATATGGAGCCAATGGAACAACACTTGAGTTTTGGATTGGTGGATACAAAGTTAATAATTCGTGGATATGGGATGATGGCACAGCTGTGTCTATAATAGAAAAAAATTCAAAATGGCAGGGCACTCTCGACGGTAAAACAGGCAATATGTTTCTTAGCTCTTATCTCAATAAACAAAGGAACCGTATGCATTGGTTTGCCACTGGAAAAAATACAAAGATTGGTTACATATGTGAGGTAGCAGGTATGATTTAAAATATTTTGCCGTCATATTGCTTTTCAAAATTATTCTTTTATAATATTATGCCATTCTATGCAAAGGATAGCGCATGTTACACAGTTTGTTAGGAAAACGATTCAATATTTGTCAAACGAGATTGAAATACTCATCAGTCAAATAATTGCGAAAACAGAATTTTTGAATATATATATGATAAAATTCAAATCTAAATGATCGAGCATTTTTGAACATTTTGCTTCGCTAAATTATAAACACAGAAAACGAAGGGATAATATTAAATATAAGAAAACAATTAGTAAATTTTTTTTGTACATATGAGTGACTAATCGCGATGGAACTGCTTAATGACTTGACACTAAACTTAAAAAGTAGCAATTTTAATTCACAATCACTGATTTTTTCTTCAATTTCTTATATCTTGATGTAATTTCCATAAATTTTTATAGAAGAGGCCCTTAGTTCCGGCTCATCACGCGTTTTCAGTAGAAATTTCCATTAACATTTATTCATTCAAGTTCAAATATAATGTGTGTTTTTCTTTCTTGCCATACACGTTTATTCTCATGAAAATAATGCAACAATATAAATGTATTTTGTTTTTCAGTCACTGATATATGTTCCCCATCTCCCTGTATGTATTCCGGAACTTGCGTATTTGTTGGGTGTCAAAAGATCTGTAAATGTTTAAAAGGGTTTGACGGAAAATATTGTGAGATCGGTATGTATGAAAGTGAATTTAATTCAAATTTATTTTTGGAATGGAGGTGAACAGTCAAACTTAAATCCAGGATTGCTTCAATATACAAGTTTAGATGAAATCAATAATAATTCTATATATCGTTATATATGTCATGTCGAATAGTTCTGTACTTCTTTGCGAATACATGCTGTTAATGGAAAATGTCCCTGAATTTCCAACTAACGTAGAAATGTTAATTTCACTTTATTCGCATACATGCAATTTATTCCAACATTTTATGAAGCCGGCGTAATTCTGAAGAAAACTGAAATTTTGTTTACATTCCAGCTCCAATTAAAATATCAACCTCCAAGAAAAACTTCGCAATTAACTTGGGAGAAATCGTTACTGTACAACTGAATGAATATTTAGAGTAGTCGAGGTCCAGTGAGAATACAAACCTACAATGATGCTAATTTCACTAATGCGATTTATACTAGAAGAAATGTTGTTAAAGACGAAACAAAATGATGCGGGATAGACTAATCTTCATTTACCGCACATACTAATTAATAAAAATCTAAAAGATTTATTATTAACGTTATTCGTGTAACACAGGCAATGATTAAAAAACTAAATATTCATAAAATTTTAATGTTTCAGGAACCAACTCAACGATTGTCATTTCTGTCACTTGTGTTGGAATTGGAATTGCTCTGGCAGTGATTGCTTTTTGGATAATTAGAAAGTATGGATTTTTTTTATTTCTATTATTTCTGATATATTTTCACCCTGTGTTTGAAGAGTTGTTTATATTTAGGATACAAATGCTTTCAGTGCCACACAACCATTGGTAAATGTAAAATACCTAATTGTTGGTCCACCACTCATCAGTATATTCATCTATTGGAAATTCAATAACGGGAATTGGTTAATACGGATTTGAAAAAGCAAAAGGCTAATCCACTTTTTATTTTAAAAACATTGTAGCCCAATTTGCACTTTTATAACATGTGGAATACAATATCAGAATTAAAAACATTTTGCCACATTTAAATCGCACCATTTCATATTGCTGGAGCATTTCCAGCTCTACAGTCAAGATAACGAACGTGTAAGTGTTTTTTACGTTCAAATGTTATGGTTTTGGTTTCGCGCTATTTCTTATCTGATGAAAATAAATTCTGGACGTATTCATACTTTTAAAGTTTTTTCTATATTTTTCAAAGATGTTCCGTCTTTTTCTAGAATGAGAAACAGAAACGTGGAAACACAATCCCAACAACCATCCAACGATATTTCTATTGTTAGTCCTTATGAAACCACATTTGTATCATCACCATCAAGTTCTAAGCCAAATGAACTCGAATCCCCATATACCTACGACAACGATACAACATGTTACCAAGAACCAACACCAACTATCAATGAAACTGATAATACCGTGAAAACTTAGGAAAATATAAATTCTTAGGAGTGTTAAATCGAGTAACGTGACTACGGCGAAGTGAGTTCGAAAATTTAAAAGGGCTTCTGTCATTTGATATCGGAACTGAATATTTATTTGGTGTCAATATTAATTTTAATATTTAAGTACCAGACTTTTAAAATGCATTAAACAAAAAATGAGTGTTTTCGTTGCCGTTTATGTTATTTCAAGCCACTCCTTGACTAAACATGAAACTGTGGTCGTGCTTTCTGTGTTTTCTTCTTTATTTTAACCAAGAACTAAATTGTGTGTGTATCAAATGTTTTTCAAATTGTAATATCTTGTAGAGTGTATGAAGTTTTTGGTTGAAATGAAAACATTCAATAAAGATTGATTTTTGTTATGTGCATACTCTGTTTTTCCCAAGTTTTTTTATCAAATTCAAATAAGTGTATATTTAATATACAACTATGGCTACTTTTATATAAAGAAGTTAAAGATTGTTTTTAAATCTAAATACCGTATTTGTTTGCGTGTATTATGACGGACTAAAAGTTTTTCCTATACTTTCAAAAGCGTTTTTTTAGCGTGCAAGATCATTTATTGAAGACCATTCCAATATATTGACGTGATGGTATACTTACTTTATTGAAGAGTACGAAGTTATGACGCATTCATACAAAATCTTATTTGTGGCAATACAAAAACGTACATCAATTCTGATTCAAATTATTAACCCCAATTAGAGATGAAAACAATTGAATTATACAAGAATATGATGAAGGCGTATAACATAGTATTATTGCTATCTGCTATTGCGCATTTGAATTAACAAGCTCGTGTTTTGAGCATTCTCCAATTCAATTACCTTCTACCAGTAAAAACAAATTTCCCGAATTTTTGTACTTAATTCTATATTCTCTTAACATTATCATAAATATATTACTTCTAGTTGAACTTATAGCATGGAAAATTTATGGAACATTTTCGTTTTGAATTTAATGAATATTGCTCAAGAAAATTAGTAGTGAGTTAGAAACCCAGGGAACATCGTTTGTGCGCGTAGGATTATGCATGACAACGTTGGTCCCAAGCAGGAACAAATTTTCTCAAAATAAAAACGCGTGACAACGATGGGCAACGAGGCGGCCCATCGTTGTCAACCTTTTTATTTTCCTTTTATTTACGTTTTTTTTTTTTTCAATTTTTTTTTTTGGCTTTTTTTATTCCGTTTTTTCACAACTATTTTTTTATTTTACTTTTATTTTAAGTTTTTTATTTTATATATATTTTTTTCAATTTAACGCGTGACAACGATGGGCCACCATACTATAGGATAACGTTAATAATAAAGATAGCACAATGTAACAATTGCGGTCATGATGACCGCATTTGATAAATAGATTATTCAAATGCAAGAGAATAAATGATGCGCATTCCTGTCGTTCACGAACAAAATTACTGTAACCTGGGATTTGGGAGGCAAGTGTTATTTGATTGATTTTATTTTGTATTCCAGATAGGAAACGGAAATTCCAATGGCAACAGTCGTCGTGATTACCCATTTGTTGAAATTGCCGACTTTTTCACCGTTGATGGTTTTTCTGTTGCGCAAAATATTCAGTTCAAGACTATTAAGAGAATTAAAAATGTCTTGCAATATCAATTTAATATATAATATAATTAATTTAATTATATATTAAGAAAAACAGCGATCGTGGTCATTTGATTAATTTGAGTCACTTAAGATTATTTTTAGGAAATCACCATTTGCAAAATTCCAAGGTCGGTCATAAAATCCCACGAGTACAATTCATTACGATAAAGTAAAAGCATTGCAACTTTGAAATAATGCGGCGATATGGCGCAGCACAAACACATATTTGGGAACCGCTGGGATTTGCTATAGTTTCCGATCCGATGAAAAATAACGAAATTTTTGGGATTTACCAGGTCAAAAATAGAGCTTTGAAAACGAAATTTATGATGTTCTGCATTATATTTTGTACTATATATATATATATATATCTTATGACACCGCTTATTTCTTACAATAATCACTTCCTCATTTTCAGTCGCTAATTGGATTTAATTTTTAGTTCGTATTTAGTCTCTCGTTTCAGATGACCACACAATGAGGAGTTTTGCACACTTCACGCACAGTTCCAAGGAAATCCATTTCTCGACGTCCGCATAATACAGGGATAATTCCCTGTAATATAGTTTACCGATATATTTCCTGATGTTCACGTCTTAAATACCCATGACATGCTGAAGTAACTATCAGCGATTTCAACTCAACCAACCAACCCCCCCAAGTGGGCCGGATAAAACACTAAAGTCGGCCGGATCCGGCCCGCGGGCCGTAATTTGCCCACCCCTGTGTTAGGCTGTAAATTTGACACTTGACAACATATTAATAATTTAGGGGTCGAATCTTGTCCCTTTTGATATTTTTAAAAGACTTGAAAGGTTGCTAATATCGTGCGCGATTGCATTTTGTTACAATCGCCGATTGTTTTCGTCAGCGTGGCGTGTTTTTTTAAACCCCAACATCTTTACGTCGGTGTTTATTCTCCCTAAATCAAATTTCCTACGGCATATACATATATTTTTCCACAATGACGATGATAATTACTCTTTTGTTGTGTAGGGGAAGTATGAGTTTAATGTAAAAACATTGTTACCATATTATAGTCATTGCTTGAACGGCGACGAGAGGCTGAAATATTTAATAAAGTGGTAAATCCGCAACTCAAATTCTTTGATTGAAAAGCGGCATTATGAAATATTAAAACTTAAAACGGAGGATAACACTATAAGTTTTGTTTCAACAGACTCACTACAGATTAAAGCGTTTTCAGACATTGTAAATCCCAAAATTTGGTGTTATGTTAGGTTTTCTTTGGTTATTCATCGTAGTAATTGAAATCGAAACACAATCAATTATGCGCGCGATGTACCTTTTATTCATTCTGAGACTACCGACGGAGCCGCATGCAATAACATAAGTTTTAATCGTTCGTATTTGCCTAGACCTTGTGATTTTTTAGTAATCCTTTATTTTAGCAATCCTATTAGTAATCTCTAATCAAACGTGAGTAACGATAAGCACAATTAAATTATTATGACAAGACATTTTAAAGGTTGCTCGCAATGGCCATGAAATATTTTACGCAACAGAAATCTCGTTATCCGCTGAAAAAGTTTTTTTTTAATCGCGAAGAATGTTGCGCAAAAATTTCCGATTCCAATTTTGAACCCTTCTCCCTCTTAAGAATCCTGGCTGCGCTCCTTTGTATAAATAATGTCATTTCTGACTTCCGCCTCTTTGCCATATTTCGAGGCTATATTGTTGTTGCATTTTATTAAAGCTGTTATTGCTTCTTTGAACAATTACAAAATTAGCAAAGTCAGTATTTTGAAAAGTAATAGAATAGCACGCGGAGCCTCTAGGTTCCCCCGGCACGGAGCACTTTGAGAACCTATGGTATAGCTTTTAGAGAATATCATTTATCTATTAATATTTGAGATATCCATTGTATATTTATTCAGTTTAATCAAATACAATGATAATTCATTGAAGCGCGTATTGCAATTATCTATAGCAGTAGTTCCAAACCTTTTTTTATGTCGCGGTACACTATTTAGATCTTTGAATATATCATAAAACACGAACATTTTCCCCTCATAAAGAGTGCGATAGTCGAACGCGAACAAATGGTTAATAGTTACCGAGATTACAACTGTTTTCTCACATTAATGTAAACGACAGTGTCTTCGGA
The DNA here is from genome assembly GCF_964204865.1 of Styela clava. Lineage (NCBI taxonomy): Eukaryota > Metazoa > Chordata > Ascidiacea > Stolidobranchia > Styelidae > Styela > Styela clava. Next base: position 11,658,847 of record NC_135251.1, on the reverse strand, counting down.
GCACTTAACATTATTTTAAGTTGCGCGGCATCGGTGCATCGGTGCACCATTGCATCGGTGTATGGACTACCACGCGTTTCGCCAGATTACTGGCGTGATTGCAGATCGCAAGGGTGGGCAAAATGATATATATTCATCGAATCGAATAATTTTAACGAATTGTCGAATATCGGGTTGAATTCGGGATTTTATTCCGATTTTTATCGTTTGGATGGGCTTTGATCCTTCTTGTCGCCGTTTGTAATTTAATTGTCCTAATTTTAAACTGAAAATATTATCATTTCTGATGCCGGATTGCGGATATTTATGAAGACGATGGTTGACGTTCTTGATTTTTAAATTTTACTTTTCTATTGTGGCTGTTTTATTTTCGTATTAAATAGTGAATAAAAACCCTGCAAAGTCATTTCGTGAATTCTGAATGTTATTTTGAGTTCAAATGATGATTAAATAAGTCGGCAATAATGGCAATTCTACTAGTCAAACAATAATTTCTTGGTAACATTTGCCGCTGCATGTATGCGTGGTCATTTTTCTCGTCTGCAAGCACAAGGCAAATTGCCACCGCCTGCTGCCACCTTATGATATGGAACAGTAAGTACTACATGATTACAAATCGAAAAATTTCCCACAGCACCCCTGACAATATCTTACGGCACACCAGTGTGCCGCGGCACCCCGGTTCAAAAACACTGATCTATAGTAATAAGAAATATGTAACTTCAAAAGTCTGCCACTTATTGATATAACTGTAAAGTGTATCATGTATCTTTATATCTGGACCAAAATGATTTCCGTTTCGAGGCTGTCTCGAAACCTTTGTTTTCATTAACACTTATTCTACTGCAAAGTCGGCAGCAGACCCACTTTCAAACGAACTTAAAAGGGAAAGTTACATCACTAGAATTTGGGTGATAGGAGCACATCCTCCTGTAATATTTACCACGTAAACTAAGCAATGCGTACAAAACGAGATGCTAGCTTTGACGGAACAATTCAAGCAAGCAACATTGAACTACAAAGCGAGATTACAGGTAAAACTTTCGTGACCGTATGTACGTTTGCGCTTAATTTTTATAATTTACGGTTTCGAAGTATTTATATATAAACGTAAATTAATATATACTTTTCAGCTATTACACTGTAACTTCTACACCGGGTGACGGCAACAAAACATTCATCAAAACTAGTGCGATGTTGTACTTCAGCACATAAGTCCCCAACGATATCTGGTAAGCAATCGCGTTTCATGAATCATTTTCAGATCATCACACCAAATAAAAAACGCCACGCGTCAAAACAAACATCTTTTTTGTTTTTTCTAGATATACTGCAATATATTGGCCTAGATAAGCCTAACTATACAGTATTACATATCGCTTGCTCATTGGTCAACTAGTGAAGAAAAATCCATTTCTCTTCATATAATTAAATAATTTAACATCTTGAAATGAAATTTTTTTTTATTCACAGTGACACTCGTCGTTGTCATTGTTAATATCTGTCGCGATTATTGGATTCGGACTGATTGTTGCCTATTATTTAAAAAGGTAAGTAATATGTTTTTTTTTTGTTTTTTTTTCGCTCTCTTTTTACGGATCAGAAATTTCCCAAATTCGGATCAGTGTTTAAAAGACACGTCATATCCGAATTTTATCGGTATAACGCTTCATAAGCATGCCACTGCGTAAGTAGCAGTCATACGATTTGGTGGCTTCAGTCTTAGCTGCGCCATAGCACGGCACAGACTTCCACCCCGGGGGTTCGGTACATGCTGTATATCACAGCACAACTTTTTCTCTGGGCTTCTGTCTATACCACGTAGGACACAGCACGACGTCCGCCACCCCGGCTTCTGTATCTGTAGGTAATATTTTTTTTTTTTTTTTTTTTTTTTTTTTTTATTTGGCGGATCAGAAATTTTCCAGACTCGGATCAGTGTCTTGAAAACACGTCATATCCGAGTTTTATCGGTTCGGTCAATCGCTTCATAAGCATGCAGTAGTCATACACTTCCGGGGGCCTCAGTATGCGCCGCGCATCAGCAAAGCACAGATTTCCACCACAGGCTTCTACGTATGCAATGCATACGCTTCAACCTGGGGCTTCCGTCCATGCCATGCAGGGCACAACTCCGGCCACCCCGGCTTCCGTACATACCGCGTATAACGCAGCATGACACCCACCGAGAAGCTCCCGATTCATCATTTCCGCTGTATCGGATGGTATTATCGGGGTTAAAAACAACGTTCGTCGAGCAGTTTTGAATTTTGGTTTGGTCTACCATTTATGGTGGCTGATTACAAATTTCCAAGTTTTATTTTGCTAGACCGTCAGATAGCCGTTTAGTATTTCCTTCCAGTTACTCCTTAGTCCTAAAGTTTGCACGTCATTGAATTTATGTTCTATCATTATGAAGAATTCCATGATTTGGGTTACAGTTTTGGGTATGATGTTATTGTCCGTGGGGGTCAGATATCGATCCAGGGTGTCTAGTTGTAGTTTTAATTTAATTACGTTCTTTTTCAATAAAACAAAGGCTTTGGTCACAGCAATTTGATATGGGCCATTGTATCCATTGTAAAGAATCTGTTCTTTATTTATTATAATTTGGGTGTCCAGTATGGCATTGAGGCAATTTAATATTTCTGTAATATAGTTACCTGTTGTTTTACAATTGAGAAAGATGTGCTTAGTGTTGTCCGATTTGTCCTTGCAAAACTTACAGTTTAGAATTTTCAGCCTGCCCGATGGATGGAAACGGATGTTCATCCCCCGCTTCTTGTCCCCAAAGATGTAGCCATCTCGGGCGATTCGATAAGACGAGACCCGTTCCGCGTTGGAAAATTTCAGGCGGAGGTTGTTAGTTAAAAGGTGTACGTCGGTCCAGTCGATAAGTTGTTGTTGTAGTTGTTGTTGTTGTTGTTGCTGTACCAGGTTATGATTTTTAAGTTTCAGGTATATATTTTTGTGTTTGGCCGAATCCCATGTATCTCTTGAAAAATTCAGGTTATTATATATGGAGTAAATGTATGCCCAATATTGTGGTATTATCATACTGTGAGGCATAGAGTTATTGTATAGATCTTTGTTAATAAGTTTCATTTTCGATCCTAAAGAATAGAGGCATTCATAATGCCAAAATTGGTTTGGGATTTGACCGGTAGCAAAACACTTCATCTTTTCGACCTGGCACGCTTCCACTTTCGACTTTACGTCCACCATTGCTATTCCGCCATCCGCCCATGGTTGTTTTAAGGTTCTTCTTCCTATGGCTTCTATCCTCTCAGGATACCATAGGTATTTGAATACCTCACTCTCCGCACGTCTCATGGTTTTCAAAGAGATTGTTTTGACTCTTGCGTGGAACGTGGAACACCGGGGGTGTTCTTTATTTTGCAGTGCCGAATTATTGCATCTATATTATAGTGGATGTCATACATGCTTCTGTTAGGAAGAGAGCATTTTTGGGTCGGAGTGATTATGCGGTCCATGATGGGTGTGAGTCTTTTTATTAAGATTTTAGAAATAATTTTATAGTCCATATTGAGGGTCGTGATTGGTCTCCAGTTTTTAAGGTTTGATTGGTCATTTTTTTTATATAATAATTTTACTTTTGCAATTTTGGAAGATTTTGGAAAGTGGCCGAAACTAAAAATGTTATTAATGAGCTGTGTAAACTGGCGTTTGATTAATTCCCAGAAAGTAACATAAAACTCCTTTGATAATCCATCCATACCGGGTGATTTGTTGTTTCTCAAAGAGTTAACGGCCTCAAAAACTTCCTCGCTGGAGACATATTGTTCAAGAATGGTATTTTCATCCGCTGAAATTTGAGTGGGTCTCATCATTGATAGGTAATGTTGCTGTTGTACGTCATTGGTTTGATGTTTGTGGCCCCAAAGGTTGGTATAATAGTTCTCCACCATGGATAGTACTTCCTCCTCCTCGGTGACCAAGGTGTTATTCGGAGAAATTAACCCTTCTATTGTTGTTTGCTTTGCTCTTTTTTTGATATTCGCATAAAATATTTTCGTTGGCCGTTCATTTTGCTCTAGTGTATCGATTTTCGCCATTAATAGATCTAATTGTTTCTTTTCATCAAGTAGTATTTTCAACTCTGCTTTTAGTTTTTCGATTTTGATGACGTTTTTTTTTAACCCTTCTTTTATGGTAATATCTATTAATTTGCGAATTTGGGAGATATTATTTTTCTTGTCCTTGGTTCTGTTTTTGGCATATGCGATCGAAATTTTTTGAATTTTATGTTTCAGATGATCCCACCAGTCTTGCAAGTTTTCATAGTTTTCTATTTCCGTCAAAGCAAAATCATAAGAGTTTTTTATTATTTTAATATAGATCGGGTCTTGGTAAAGTACAAGGTTGTCCCGCCATGTCCCTTTTCCCCAGCGGATTTTCCTAATTTGTTTCAACTCAATTATAGGGCAAAGCAAGTGGTCAGATATGGTATTCGGTATATGGCCAATGGTTGAGATCAGATGTTCCAAATTGTATGTGTTGTAAATTTGATCAATCCTGCGTCCTTGTGTTCCAGTATAGTAGATGAATATCTGTTTTTGGGGATATTTTTTTCGAAATGTGTCGTTAATATTATTTGTTCTGATGAAATTTTTAAATATCTTTGCAGATGGGCGAAGCTTGAAGCTACTTGTTTTCAGAGTGTCGATCTCTTCCAAAATTAGGTTGAAATCTCCCACTATGATGAAGTCATAGAAGTTACAGTAGTTTTTCAAGACAGTCACCAAACTTTCATAAAAAGCCTTTTTTGGAGGCCCATTTAAAGCGGGGGCGTAAACGTTGAAAATTTTCACTATTTCATTATCGATCTTTATTTCGATACTATCGCATCTATGTTCAATATGAACGGCATATGTTGTTGGCACAATATTATTTTCAAATTTAACCATGATTAATGTTCCCTGCCAAAAATTTGCGTGATAATTTTCAGATTTATCCAATGTATTGAAGTATATATTGTACCCCTGAGAGTTTGCCCAAAGCTCGATCATTTGTTGGTCTACCCTATGCACTTCTTGAATGCACAGTAGGTTTGGATTTTCACGCTTGATAAAGCTTTTTAGGTCGTATAAACGGTGTTGTAGACCGTTGACGTTCATGGATATAACTTTGATGCGCGACATCAATTGCTTCTATGAGTAGATATATATAGTTAGCTAGTTTTGCGGTAACTAGCGTTTGTGGTGGTTTTAATTATGTATCCAAAATTTCTCAGAGAAGTACTTCAAGTAGAAGGCACTTAATATATTACAAATAAGACAAATTTTCTAACTCACGTATCCGCAGTTGTTGCTTTTTTCTTTTTCCCAGTCTTTTTCCCTTCTAAACTCACCGAGAAGGACGACTCTGATGAGCGCGTATCTTCTCGGCTTCTTTTGTTTGTATAATCCGTAATGTCATAGTTTGAATCAGATAAATCCAATGGGTTGGGTAATGCTGTATTATTCTCCAAATTGGCCGGTGCAGAAAGAACTTCTTGTGGCGTGTCGCTAAATAGTGATGCGTCGTGTGTTTCAAAGTTATGGACCATTACTTTCACATATGCCTGACCTTTCGGTGGCGGTTGAAACGGGGTGTTCCCTATTGTTGAGGTCTGTTTCAATCTCGATGATCTTCTAATTACTTCGGGTTGTCTTTGCGGCGTTATTAATGGACTTAGTGCGTCCTCGCATTCCGACCATTTGCTAACCCCACTCTCATTTGAGCCTGAGGTTGAAAATTCCTGAATTTCGTCGATGGTGTTCTCCTGATGGGTTTTTATTATGTCTTCCGTTTGTCTTTCTTTGATTGGTGTGTTTTCTTGATTTTCTTTTTCGGGCGCGCTCGGGACGCGTGTAATGATTTCTGGTTGGATTTCGTTTACAGCATCTTGCTGTTCATTGCTGGCTGACCTGGTGTTCTGAGCGGGTACATTTGCAGAGGGGGCTTCTGGTGGTATCGCTTGTGCCTTACGCATCCGCTTTGGTATGGTCCATGTTTTTGCCGCTTCCTGGATGTTTGGGAAGTCTTGTTTTCGTTGATTGCAGAATTTCTGGACATGTCCAGGTTTTTTGCAGTGCCTACAAACTGGGTCGTTTTCACATTGTGTGAATATGTGCCCAGTTTGTAGACACCTTCCACATGTTGGCGTGTATAGCTCACGCGGTAAAAAGGTCTTGCATGAAACTCCATCGATTTGGATGAAATCCGGAAGTCTTTCTTTCTTGAAATCCTCAACCAGGATAGACGTATAGCCATTATACAAAGCCGTCCCTCGGTGGTAGTTACGGACGGCGCTCCTTATCTTTCCGAAGCCCAAGTTATTAATAATTGACGACACTTTCGCGAAGGATGTCTCCCAATTGATCCCCCGGATTGAGATCCTGACTGGCGGCTTGTTGGGTAAGGAAACCTCGATGGCGATGTTTTGGCTTCGAATTTTCCCCCCGGTGCTGCGTAGGAACTCCTCCCGATGGCTTTGACCAGGCGTCTCTACTGCCGCAAAGGAGAGTATCCATACTCCTTTTCTGGATTCATATAATCCTTTGAAGTGCTGAACGTAGTCTTTGGTTGTTATGTCATTCTTGAGCAGTTCCAACAAAACTCCAAATTCCAGATTTTGGTCCGTTCTTAAAAACAAGGAGAGAGGTCTTGCGGTGGCATCACTTGTGTCGTTGGCGGGTGTTGCTGAAGCGGCGGCTGAATAGGTCGTCATCCTTGCTCCGTTATCCGAAGTACTTCCAAAGGCTGTTATAACCCTTTCTAGGTCTTTCTATCTTTTAAACGTCAACACTTCAAATAAAACTTGCTTTCACTGGTGGAGAGGCCCGATATACAAAGCGAACGGGAAGGGCCTCTCCCAAACTAACTGACTGGAGTGGGGTTTTGAGGCCCAACAACTCCAGTAGTCTGCTGTTGAAGGTAAGTGCGCCGAAACCAGCTTACTTTTTTTTTTTTTTTTTTTTTTATAAAGTAGGCCTCAACCCACCGATACTTACTTTTTTATACTTACTTGTTGCAGGGGAGGCTTTTAGATGGTCTTTCTTTTTCTGAAAAATAAAAGGTAAAGATTAACAGAACGCCTGGCCTCGACGAAACATTTCCCGCCACATGGGAGGGTTCGGAGAAATGCACCCTGATGCACACTCATTGAACCCTCTAGTGGCGAGTATTCCGTCTTGGCCAGGCAGGTAAGAAATGGAAGAAAAAGAGTCAGATTGACGAAGAAAAGAGTTAGAAAGAAAATGATAGAGAGGAAAGGGCTATAAAAGAGTGAAGAAGATAACAAAAATAAATAAGAGTATAAATTAAATAATAATAAAGGTTGCCAGGTAGATAGGTGTATGTGGCGTTTTATTAACTATTTGTTTGCCTAATGTTAATGGTAACTATATTACACCTAGTTATATTCAACTGGTGATCTTATTATCAAAGTAATAGAGTTACTAGGTAGCAATCGAGATGAGGACAGGTTGTTATGACACCCAATACTATTATTTAGATAATATAATAATTGGCACGCGAGACTTATGTATGGGAATCGTAACCAGAAAGAATCTCTTTCCAATTAGGAACGAGATCATAGATGGTCACGTCCCCATACTTTAACTCACGTGCCAGAAGATGTTCGTTAAAATCAGTAATAACTAATTTTATTATATTATTCGCGTCGCCCTCCTTCGCATAGCGGTCTTCCTTATCCAGAATCTTTTTTGTTTTAATCACAAAAACCTTGAAAATTTGAAAAATTTTCAAGACCGCGAGAGTATGGTTATCACTGTAAGTGTTGTAGAATATATCATCCATACAAACACTTTCAGGACTCGAACAGATTTTATTTAAGATTCTGGATAATTCGGATGCCATGCTTAGGCAGGGCTTGCATTCTAAAAAGAGATGTTGAGTGTTATCCACTCCATGGCGACAAAACTTACAAGTAAGTTTAAGCAGCCGGTTATTTAATTTATGGTATTTAAAACCGGTTCCCGCCCGACGTTGTCCAAATAAGAACCCGTTTCGGACGGTCCTGAAAGAAATTTCCCTTTCGGGGTTACTAAAATGAATCCTGAGGGAGCGGTCCAAAAGGTGGACACGCTCCCAGTTAATATTAGATGGAGGAGTTTCTTCTCTTTCACTCATGAGGGTCCTATATATGGAAGCTAGACCGGCAGAATCCCAATCATGGCCTTTAGCCCCCAAAACACGAAATGTGTTGAAGGCTTTCAGCCATGATTCCGGAACGGTGATGGAATGGGGTATCGAGTTGCTAAACAAACCAGGATTAACCTGGATTATTTTACTGCCAAGGCTGAACTGGGCCTCTCTATGCCACAATTGTGTGGGATTAACAAGAGAGGCCAGTTGTTGGAAACGTTCAGCCTGGCAAGCAACTATCTTGGTGTTGAGGCAGGGAACACCCATTCCACCTATAGATTTACCGTTCCGGAGGATCCGCCGGCCCAATACTTCCATAGGCTCAGAGATCCAGAGGTAAGAGAAGATCTTGCGATCAATATATTTTATGACAGGAGGTGGTATGGGGACCGACCTCGCGCTAAAAATAACCTGAGACAAGATCAAGGAATTGATAACCAAGATCTTGCCGTACCAGGATAGGGATCTAGACCGATTAAAATTAATTATTTGTTCGATCTTGGAGACCTTCTCGCTCCAAGTTATATTAATTTGGTTTTCACCGAAGTAGATTCCAAGGATTTTAATATGGTCCTTTATGTACCTATGATAGGGGAAAAAAGATAGAATCTCCTTCGCCCTATCATTAGTACAGAGGATGGAGGTTTTTTCTCTGTTGATCCGCTGCCCTGTGGCTAGACGAAAGAGCTCCAAGTTATTAAAAATAGCATCAATCGAGTATGCGTCCGACACAACAAAAGTTGCGTCGTCCGCATACTGATCCAATTTGTGGGTGAAATTACCAATACGAATACCTTTTATTAATTTATTATTGATTACACATCGGCTGAGGGGCTCCACATTGATGGTGTAGAGTAACATACTAAGAGGACACCCTTGACGGATGCCTCTCAGTATGTTAATTTTTTTGGTGAAGGCCCCATTTACCTCAATGATGCTGGTAATGCCGGTGTAAATGGATTTTATCAATCTCAAGGCGCTTGGACATAGGTTAATGCTTTCGAGAAGTCTCAAAAGATAATTATGATTAACCATGTCAAACGCCTTGAGATTATCAATGGAAACAATGAAATACGGACTATTAGTGTATTTGGCATAATTGAGTGCACTTGTGATATTATAATGCACATCAAAGATAGACCGACCCAGAATGGTACTTTTCTGGGTCGGACTAATTATGCCAGAGAAGGAATTTAAAAGGCGCCTAGAAAGAAGTTTTGTGATGATTTTATAATCGACGTTTAGATTTGAAATCGGACGCCAATTTTTCAAATCTAAAGCGTCGGATTTCTTATAAATTAGTTTAACTCTTGCTACTTTTGATGATGCTGGCAGTATGCCAGAAAATAAAACGTTATTAATTATAATTATGAGTTCTTTTTTGATTAGGGTCCAGAACGCTAAGTAAAATTCCTTAGACAAGCCGTCGAGACCCGGCGACTTGCCATTGTCCATATTGTTTATTATAGAAAAGACTTCTTCCTCAGTAGTTCCATTTTCAATTAGGCCGTTATCATCACTCGATAACTGAGTGGTTTCCATGACTTTTATAAGTTCATCCTGAGTTGCCACATCAATATCTGATGTGGTTCCCCAGAGATCCTTATAAAAGTCATGGACTATACTAATTATTTCCTCCGGTTTTTCTTTAATTTGTCCGAATTTATCCTTAAGTTGTGTAATTATGGTGTCCTGATCTCTTTTTTTAAGTTTCTGATAGAAGATTTTGGTGGGCTCTTCACCCTCTTCCATCCCTTGAATACGTGCTTTTAATTTGATAAATTCTAATTTTTTTGACTCGTGAAGAAGAAGTTCCTTTCTTAAATTTAATATTTCCGCATGATGTTGTCCATCTCTAATTAAAAAGTCCAGATGGTCCTTTTTCTTTCTATGTAAATCTGCTTTATAGATGGAAAAAGCAATGCTACTCTTTTTAATACTATTTTTAGTGAAATCCCACCAATCTTGAATATATGAAAATTCTTCCATGCGGTGAACAAGATTTTTATAACTATTAATTATTATTTCCCGATATTCTGGATCACTATATAAAGAGGTGTTATTTCTCCAGGCACCCTTGCCCCATCTAATCTTCGTTGAAGATTTCGGTCTAGCCTTTCCATCCACCTTTTTCAAGGTGGATTTCAAGACTAGGGCTGGAGCAAGGGTGTGATCTGAAGCTGTATTTATTATATGATAGATATCTTTCACACAGGCCGCGTAGTGATCGGAGATATAAATTCGATCAATCCTACGCGCCTGTGTATCTACTTTGCAGGTATATACCTGACCAGCCGGATGTTTTTGGCGGAAGATATCAATCATACCAAGAGATTTTAAAGAGAATCCAAGTATTTTTTCCGCCTTGGTGAGCCCGAAGTTCTGTTTAATTAGAACATCACGCTCATCCAAGACGGCATTAAAATCCCCTAAAATTATAAGTGGGTCCAGGGGGTCTAGGGTCTGGAACACACCGCCCATCCACACCATGAAGTCAGTCTGGGTACAGCCCCGAACCGAAGGGACATAAGCATTCATTAAGCATGTAATGCTACTATTGAAAAAAAAGTCCAGACGGCCGAGCCTGTATGGAATTAAGACCTTGTACGATAGAATGGTACAGGGGATGTTATTTTTAACTAGAATTCCAGTCCCAGCTCTGAAATATTTCATCGAGGTGACCTCATGGTGGATGGTATTGAGGTGTGCGGTGTATCCCAGGTCGGCTGCCCAGGAATCAATCTCGTCTTTTTTGCAACGGTGTACTTGTTGCAAGGAAATTATTCCAGGTTGGTGTCTCCGTATCCAGAGGCCCAACCTGTGTCTATTTGAGTTCAGTCCGTTAACATTGAGTGAAACTAAACTCAAAGTATCCATTAAAAGAGATTTGGGTAATAATTATATATTATACCACTCAATAAATTACGCACAGTTGGTATAGTACGATTAATCAAAATGGTTATTGTGGATGTTAATCCACCAGCATAGAAAAAACAGAAAAGAGGGATTATGAAAACTTGGAGCTATGGTTTATTATTCACCGGCCGATGGTTCTGAAAGACCCCGGGATTTACGGGGGGGGAAAGCTGATGACGCGTCCGAAGACGAGCTCTCGCGTCCCCTCATCTCGTCCCTGAGAATCGAAGGCTTTTCAATTTTGGAGTAGTCCCAGTCCGGACCCGGCTCCTTGGATTTACGATGGATGCGTATCTTCTCGCGAAAAGAAACGTGTTCTTCTTCCGAGCACTCTGTTAGTTTGGCTATATTAAGTAAGTCAGCTTCCAGAGAGCTCTCATCATCGTCGCTGTTTTCTTCCAGGTTAGCCGAGTCCTTTCCAGGACCACTACCATTATTTAAAACCCTATTAATTTTATCTCCCATATTTTCCGACTCTAGAGAGTCGGTAATATCGTGTATCTCGGTCGGGACAGGATGGACATCAACTGTAACCCGACTGAGAAAATTACCAGTCTTACTAGAAGAGTTCTCCTTATTATAATTATTATTTTCCTTTTCTTTCCGTACAGGCGTTGCTGGAGCACTTGATGAGATCTTGGCGAAGGTGTATTTCGCCTTCCCCATCAAGGTTTTAGAAACAGATTGTACGGGAGATTTAATTTGCGGTGGTGCTGCTTCACTAGACTTCCTGCCAGATGGAATGGAGGGGAAGTCGGTGCAGTCCCTCTGCACATGCCCGGCTTTTTTGCACAGGCGGCAAGAGGGGGGGTTAATGCACTCTCGGGCCAAATGCCCGGTAGCGAAGCAGTTTAAACATGATTTTACATAGAGTTCCGCGGGGAGGTACGTCTTACAGCGCATACCGGCTATGTTGATAAAGTCAGGAAAATTATTCCTGTTAAAATCATCAACAATGGCTTGAATGTAGCCATTATATACCTTTGTATTTTTAAGGTATATTCGGTATACGCGGCGTACCTTCCCGAACTTCAGCGAGTCGAGCATGGTGGTAATTTGCTCGATCGTCGCCTCCGTCGGGATACTCCGCACACTAATGCGCGTGCCCAAACCACGCGGCAAAGAAAAATTAATACGGCCAGATGGGGTATCAAGCTCGTTTCCTATCGTAGATAGGAACTTGTCACGATTTCCCCCATCTGCCGCCTGGAAGGTGATATTCCAAGTTCCCGATCTAATTGGGAACACTCCTTCAACAAGTGACCTGAAGGGTCGAAGCTGCTCAACCGACGAAAAAAGTTGGTAGAAAGCGCCGACAGTGGGGATGTCCTGCGATGTTGTGGCGTCAATTGACTCCCCACGTTGAACTTCGATCCCCTTCACGTTCGCGACCTTCGGAATCGACGCTGCGACACTTGAGAATAGTGGTTTGGCTGCCGAAGAAGAAGAGGTCTGCGGGTCAGATGGTCCAGTTGCCGGTCTGCCAGAGACACTCTGACTGCCGAGAGGCAGGTGTGTCCTGGCAGACATCAAGAACTTTACGGAGAAACTATAGAAGAAATGTAGAACCCCAGATGTTATTCAACTAAGAGTTGTTAAGGAAACCTACTACAAATAAACTAACTGAAGGATAATAAAAACGAGCTAGATATTATGGTAGTAGTAGAAATTAGGGCTATTAACTAACAGAAGTTTATAAACTAACAGAGAAACAAACAAAAGCGGTAACGGTTTAATATATAAAAACCGTTACGGAAACGCCGGGGTGGCCTCTAAGAAATTCCCGAAGGGGGAGAGGCCACTCCCAATACATCTAGTTCGGAGCGGGCTGGCAAAAGCCGCGGAATGGCAGAAAAAACTACCAGACGCTCCGTGCTGTTGATCAAGGGCGCTAGCTTACCTTAATCAAAACAGCAGTTGTCGTGGCCGAGTGGTTAAGGCGACAGACTAGAAATCCGTTGGGCTCTGCCCGCGCAGGTTCGAATCCTGCCGGCAACCCCGTTCTCCTAAAAAAAACCAGCTTACCTTAATCAATGCGTATTTCCAAACTTACTCAGTGGTTTTATATGTTGTCTCAATTTTTTTCACCGACATACTCTATGCTAACTAGATTTGTTTATTTTTCACACAGAGTATAGATTAGTTACAAATTCATTTTTTTTTTCAATCTTAAATGCGTTTTTATATTTGAATAGTAGGGACAGAAACAAAAATAAAGAATCAACAACTCGACAAAGTTCTGACGAACCTCCCACTATAAGTCTGTATGAAAACACATTTATATCAAATGACGTCGCAACATCAAGTTCTAAACAAATTCAACCCGAATCCCCATACAGCTACGACAACCATTGTCATACGTAATCAAGCACAGTTTCTATCAATTGTCACATAACGGACGTGTACAAAATATGGAATGACATAGTTTTGCTGCTTAAATTGTTGAAACAGATTGTAAATGAGTATGATTTAATTAAAATACGTGATTAGATTTGTTAAATCATAATGAATGTCAACCGGCAACTTCCAGTAAATGATGAAAGTCATTTTAGGTTTCATTTAATATAAACTAAAACCTCTCTATGTTTACGAAATACCAATCAGCTTACCGAAATGAGCGAAGTTCAGCGTTATAGTAATGATTCTTATTAATTAATGCGCCACATGGATTTTCGTTAGGGACAAGTCAATCCTAGTAACCTAATGAAGAGTGCAATTTGGTCGATCACTAATATAAATTACAATAAAATATACAGGGGTGAACTCGATGATCATGTCAAACATGGACCATACACACATTAGCAGCAATCAAAGGTATAAAATTGGTTACAAGCAGAAATCTACGCATACAATAGGCAGGCGCATCGAAAGACAGGGTTTGTCTCAAGTGAAGGCCGCTCATGCGATAATACAAATTACATGAAATGCGCTTTCAAACATACCGCGACCCGACTACGTCTGTGATAAAGTCATCTCATCACGTATTAACCAATTATTTGTTATTAACAAAAAAGACAGTGACTCAATTAAGGCTTCATGCTTACCTTTCGAAACTTACCATGGTTAGCAAATTTGAATACTACGAAACAAAGTAAACTGTATCTGGATTATGTTATTCCCTATTTTGTTCTACCTCAAATAGCATAACATAAAACTTCCTGTACGTGGTGGCATTGATGGAAATCATAATGAGATTGTATACATATTCGAGCATGTGGGAAGTATGAAATATTATACGACATTCTGGCTTTTCTGTTCATAAATTTACAAAGTGGCAGGTATAGGGCCATGACGTTTTGAGTTCGATAATGGTGAGATAATTCATAGCGTTAAGGAAGTGGTCCCCGGTCAGGTCGCTAATTCCAAACTCGGGGGAACTTGGTGAGTTGCTAGTGGATAATAAACAAACTTGTAAAATTATACACAGTAAACATAATGAATGAATATTATTAAAAATAAAAATCATAATAACGCTAGGCAAGCAAAGAATAAGAACACTAAGTAAGCAAAGAAAAATCATAAGAACACTGAGTAAGCTAAGAAAAATCATAACAACGCTAAGCAAGCTAAGAAAGATGGTCATGCAACTTTCTCTTGATTTCTACGTCCAATTGAAGGAATTATTAAGTTTATTTTCAGGCTTAAGTTGCAGGGGGAAAAAAACCTCTGGGAAATCGAAGTGGATAATTCAGCAAAGGGGGTTATTGTAAATATATAATAAATAAATATGTAATATGTAATGTGTGTATATGTAATAAATAAATATGAATTAAATAAGATTAGTCGACAGCAGCATTTATTTCAGTATTCTGTTTGACCAACATTATTCTTCAATGAATTCGAAAATGGATTCACCGTGTCCTAATACAAATGTACGCTCGAATAGGAAATGGAATTTTGGAATTGCCTAAACATCATGCTAATGTATATTACCGGAACTTGCATGCAAATTGCCCAGAAGAGCCAATGTTGCGGTAGTACAACGTCCAAATTACAGATTATTGTCTAATAAAAATTGAGAATAGGCCTGATACCAACATATTTTTAGGTAACTGAAAATATAATCACGAAAATGAATACGAAAATCCGCTTTTCCGAGACTACAGTCCGCGGAAGTTGGGAGGTATCGATATTGCCCACAAGATGCCCCCGTTTCTCCACAATAATTATATTTAAACTGGTCGATCAAAAAGACTTACTTAAAAATAAATTACGAAATTTGTAACATAATAACAACCAGGTGTACCAAATTGTATATAAAGCGATAGAAAATGTAATTATAAGAAAAATCATACGTTATCTCCATCATCAATATCTTCTACTTCTCAATTTGAAAAAAAAACAAAATATAGAGTGTGTTTTGAGAAGAATCATGAATGCTATGAGCAACGCCATATGGATATTTACCCGGATAAGTTCATTATTGTCAACTATTCAATCAGAAAATTCAAAACGTGAGTTTATGATTATAGTGTTGTTTATCGTAAAATTAAATATTCGTATGTGACGTTAAAAGTATAAACTAACCTGTTTTAAAATATTTTCAGACACAGCTACTTTCCGATTATACAAATTTGAACTATTTGATCAAGGGAAAGAGTGGTATGCAGCCAAAAAAGTTTGTACGGATAGAGACAGCTGGCTTGTTGAAATTAATGATCTCGAAACATACGAAGCCGTAAGAAATCTAACCAGGTATTCGATATAGAGAAAGTTTCCATGAATAAGTAATTTTGTAAATTTATAATAAAAATTTGTAATTTGAGTCTTCACACAACAGCATGCATGATTACATTGGGCATATTTACTATTAAATATGTAGGTTTGAATAGACTTCACAATGTTTTTAGAGAGGATATCTGGATCGGATTGAACTTTTTACCAAAATATAAATGGCTTTGGAATGAAGAGGGTGAACTTAGATTTTCAAAATGGTACGAATACGTATTTATTGATATCTCATTTATTGGAAGTGTGTTAGCAATTGCCTATATCGCGAGTAATTGAAAACAAAAAATATATATCGAAGTAGTGCATTTACTATTGTGGTAAGATAAGACCCAATTAATTTCCAGCAAAGATGTTAGGCTTTTTTCTCATTATGATATTTCACAAAAACTACTAGGCAATAAATTGAAACTGTTTATCTATTAATGCAAGCACGCCTTGCCGATTCATCCAACAAAATTATGGTTCAAATTGGTTTACGCTAATTTCATGACTTGAAATAACCTAGAAAATATAAAAGTTTTTAAAAATCGGTTCAGATGTAAAATTTTGGGAAAATCAATGTATTTTCAAAATATCATTTAATAATATTAACTTGAATAGTTTTAATGGTCAATATGCAATGTTAAAAAACATGATATAATACTCAATGGTGCTTTCGGAAAAACGATATCTGGTAGTCTAGGCCAGAATAATAAGTACGAGGAAATATACTTGCAAATGACTTCTGCTCTCATTAGTGGGTGCATCAAATGCAGTTAATCGAGCAATTACATCAAACTGATGATACTTTGCTATCTGATATTGCCTATTTAAACCTGCCTATTTTTTGTATCTTATTGGTGATTTCATTTCAGCAAAATTAAGCTCTACAATTCACAACTTTTGCAGGGATAGTACAAGTCCAAAAAAATACGAAACAAAATTCAACAACCAGTGCGTTCGTCAGTTTGCTTCAACAGGATTGTGGCGCAATCACGATTGCAAACCTGGATATAAATACGTTTGCCAGTCAGGTTGGATCGTATTCTGTAATATTAAAGTTCGATTTCCATTACTAAATAAAATCGGGGTCAAAAGTTCCAAAATACCTGGCTATAAAACAATACCTTGTATGAAGGGATAATTTGTCTTGTAAGTATAAGTTGGGTACTCACTTTGACAGAAAACTTTCTACTGAAGTCAATGCGACTACTTACAAAAACCAAAACAGTGAAAAGTGGTGTTAATTTTTACAAATATTTCAGAATTTTAGTTTAACTCACTCAATATTATTTTTTGATATTGTTCATATATTTCTACGAACTATTTAAAATCATATTGTAGGAAAGATAATGAAAATTACAAATCTATATGTATGGTGAACATTAACAGTGGCTAATAGTCAAGAATATTTGTGTACATAGCTTTTATACAGCGCTATGAGCGGTTTTAAAAACATAAACGTCCAGGAAAACTACAAATTTCCGATGTTTCAGACCTGGGATAGAGAACCTTCTTATATGAATGTGTCAAAAATTATTTTTATTATTGAAAATAAGATTGTAGGCATGGATATTTAGTCAAAAATTGCATCAATGAGAAATTTGCAGTTGATCTTTCCCGCAAGTCTTATAATCTTTGGTGTTTATTGTGAAATTTAGGGCTTTATACGCGAAGCGATTTCAACACGACTGAGGCAAGTTCGGGTTCGATGTTAATAGCATGGATATGAATCGCCGAAATGCTTCCTATAATGCTACGGCATAAATTCAGATTAGTTTGGATTAACTCAGTTTAATTAGTTTGGAAGAACTCAAATTTGCAATCAGCTTTTAATCACAGTAAAGCCATCACTTTCATTATCTATTGCTATAAGATTTCTGCAGTAGAAATTTGAGTTATCAAAGTTTTGTATTCTAAACAGCATTGTACGCTGTGAAAGAAGAAATTGCAAGGTAGCATATTGTTCTCGTATACCGCCACAAAACATTCTCCTTGACCATACACCGCCGGATGGGAACTACTGTAAAAAGACAAATTGTGATAAATTTAATTGTATTGTTGGGTCAAGGGTCAGTGGTGATCAAATATAGTCTACACTACACCATTCCTGTTTTAGTCTATGATGCTTGAGCAATAAATACGAATAATTCATATTACTCTTTTAAACTTTTTAATATAGGGAATAGCGTTTAAGCAGAAAAATTATTATATGCCGATTTAATCAGGCCATTGTGCCATTGTGAATTTTTGAGTCTCTCTGTCACGAAAAAGTCCTAGAGTGTTCAAAACCTAAAAATCGACGCAATCAAACTTTTGTTTGAATAACAGAGTAAAGCACAGAATATGGCGCTCCAGAAGTGTATGTACCAATATGGAGGTAACTAATTTGTTCGCCTACTTTACATCAAGTTGTGTAAAGGGACTGAAACATATGAGCAGGGGGTATATTCACTTGGCTAACACAGACAGTCCCGAACTCGTAATAAAACTAAAATATCCTCAGTTAGACCGGAATACTTAAGAAAAATGGGAATAAAGTTATGGTCTAACTCTAATCCGTATTTGCCCTGGTACATACACTATGAAAGTACCCATAATATTATATATTTTCACCTCCTGGTATTTGGACAACAATTGCAATCAATTCCACAAAGATCATATACCCGTATTATACATGAATAGATAACGCACATAAGTAAACAAGAAATAAAATATTAAGTAAGCAAAGCCCTAATAAAAAAATAAATAACATATATATATATCTTATAGATCTCATTACAATCTCTACAACACCTACAACAAGAAGTTTGAAAAGTGGAGAAAGCATCGATGTTAAACTCCACATTACATCATACGATGGAAACGTTAATGTTGATGTAAGAAATCAAGATAACGGTAAAATTAAAACCGTTACGACCAGCAATATCAGTAGCAGCAATCCTTCAACCACGTTGACAATCAATATTGGTCCCATAGAAGTTTCATCGACAACTATTTCGTACAAGTTTGAAGCTAGACCTCAGGGAAACAACCACCAACTTTATTCAAGAATAGTTACTTTGAAATTGGTGGTTAGCGGTATGTATAGATAAACTTTATTTGCTTCACAAAGCATATATTGTGCATAACATATATGCAAAGTTCAACTCCCCAGTTTTTCTAACCAGTGCGTCTTATTCGAAAGTAGCGATCGCAAACGTAGCAATTGAAGGTTTCTAAGTGTAATTAAATTTGGACTTTAAAAATAATAAAAAGAGAGAGATATTCCTTAATTTCACGTTTGTAAGAATGAAAAAAATAATTTATTAAACGTGGCAACTAAGAGCTTATTCGAATAGTATACAACTAACTATACATACAAATCCTGAATAAGTTCACTTCAATTCGAGCCCAAATATTGTAACGGGGTATTGTGTTGTTGAAGTCATTAAGTTATTAACTCTTTACTGCTTGAAATATAAAAAGCCGAAATAAACCTTATCATCTATTTTTCAAACGTTCTACAATATTTACTTTACTTTTAACCGAATAACAACAATTATGAATGTATTACCTGTTCTATAATTGAACACTCTTTAAGATTGGGATTTTTTATTAATACGATTTTTCAATCCATTTGCGTAGTATTTTATTTACACCTTTACTACAAATGTGAACTCAAAACAAGAAAAACATACGGAAACAACGTTACAATATTTTTAAACAAAAACTACTTTAAATTTAATGGTATATCAATTACACAATCACAGATAAATGCGACTCCAAACCATGTATGGACAGAGAAAATTGTAAATTTACTCTCAAAGCGCCATATTACAAATGCAGCTGTCAACCAGCCTACACAGGAAGTAATTGCGAAGGTATATAAATATGTCAAATCATTCTTAATTATTTTTTTATTTAGCGTTTTATATTGAAAGGATAATACCTTGCAAAGATGTGGATGTTTTGTCAAAAAACATTCACCATAGGAGTGAAAAAAAAATGTTAAACACTATAAACAACATGTTGGGATTCTGTGCAGGAAGAAGATTCATCAACAATACTGCAAATACCTGCAAATATCACGTCAATCTTCACGACGAAAAGGCATTCGCCGATTCAAACTCAACTTGTAGGGAGCTTGGGGGAGAGGTTGCAATGATGAAAACAACAATAATACAAGACTTGGTTGGAAGTCAAATAATATCACAATATGGAACCAACGGAACAACAATCGAGTTTTGGATTGGTGGATACAAAGTTAATGATTCGTGGATATGGGTTGATGGTACAGCCGTGTCTATATCAGAAGAAAATTCAAAATTGCCTGGCGCTCTTGATGGTAAAACGAGAATTATGTTTCTTAGCTCTTATCTCAATGGAGAAAGAAACAGCATGCGATGGTTTGCTACTGACAAAAATGTAAAGATTGGGTACATATGTGAGATAGCAGGTAAGATTTAAAATATTTCATTGTTATATTGCTTCTCACACTCAATCTTTTATAGTATACTATTTCATGCAAAGGATAGCTGCATATTACACATTTTGTTAATAAAATGTTACAAGATTTGTCAAGCGAGAGTAAAATATTCCTCAGTCAAATAATTGCAAACATAAAATCCTTAAATGTATTATAAAATGCAGATCAAAATGATCAAGCATATTCGGAAATTTTGCTTTGCTTAATTATAAACAGAACGCATGGATAATATCAAACATAAGATTAGTAAATTCTTTCTCCAATTTATGACTGACTAATCGCGATAGAACTGATTTATGACTTGACTCAAAAAGTAGCAATTTTAATCCAATATCACAAATTCAATTCTTTTATTTGTTATATTATTATGTAATTTATATGAATTTATATAGGAGAGCCTCTTATTACCTTCTCATCAGGCGTTTTAGTTTTTTGTAGAAATTTCCATTTTCATTCATTCGTTCAAGTTCAAATATACGGTGTGTTGTCCATTTTGCTCTTCACGTTTATTCTCATAAAAATAATGCAACAATATAAATGTATTTTGTTTTTCAGTCATTGATGTATGTTCCCCGTCTCCATGTATGTACTCCGGAACTTGCGTATTTGTTGGGTGTCAAAAGATCTGTAAATGTTTAAAAGGGTTTGACGGAAAATATTGTGAGATCGGTATGTATGAAAGTGAATTCAATTCAAATTATTTTTACGAATGAAGGTGGAGGTAAACAGCCAACACTAAAATCCAGGATTATTGGACACGTTTAGTGGCCATAACGATCGTTTCAAAATTTTGTTGTTATTGTTATTGTTATTTGTCTCCGTCTCCATTTTTGAAAAATCGCTTTTCTCTTTGAATACTGGACCAATTGCTTTAATATTTTCAGTGGTTAAAGATAAAATTTTTCTCCAGAAGGCTATTACTTTTTCCTCTCGCTATGACGTCATCAAAATTATTGCCACTGGGTGGCGCTACGTGTCCATATATTTGAGCATAGCTCTCTTGTTTTAATATAAAACTTTTCATGAAATCATTAATAATTATATCGTTAATATATGATGTCAAATAGTTCTGTACTTCTTTGCGAATATATGCTGTTAATGGAAAATGTCCCGGAAGTCCCAACTAACGTAACTAACGTAGAAATGTTAATTTCACTCTATACGCATACATGCAATTTATTCCAACATTTGTGAAACCGGCGTAATTCTCAAATGTTGTTTACATTTCAGCTCCCATTAAAATTTCAACTTCCAAGACAAACTTCACAATTAACCTGGGAGAAACCGTTACAGTACAACTCAGTATTCAGAGTAGTCAAGGTCCAGTGAGAATACAAACCTACAAAGATTCTAATTTCACTAATGCGATTTATACTAGAAGAAATGCTGTTAAATCTGTTGAGATCAATCTTGGACCATTCAAAAAATCTAGCCAAGGAACGACATATACATTTCGCGCTGATCCTGAGTCAAACCTCAAAGCTTATTTCATTTCATCATCAATTACAGTGGTAGTTGTAGTTGAAGGTAGGCTTTAGTATGAACTACCATAGCCTTTGTTAAAGTTGGAATATGAAGGTCCGATATTAAAGACGAAACAAAAATGATGCGGGATAGACTAATCTTCATTTCCCGCACATACTAATTAATAAAAATCTAAAAGATTTGAAACGGCAACGTTAGTCGTGTTACACGGCAATAATTAAAAACCTAAATATTCATAACATTTTATTGTTTAGGAATCAACTCAACGATTGTCATTTCTGTCACTTGTGTTGGAATTGGAATTGCTGTGGCATTGATTGCTTTTTGGATAATTAGGAAGTACGGATTTTTTTAATTTTGTAATTTCTGATATATTTTTACCCTGTGTTTGAAGAGTTGTTTATATTTAGGATACAAATGCTTTCAGTGCCACACAACCATTGGTAAATGTAAAATACCTAATTGTTGGTCCACCACTCATCAGTATATTCACCTATTGGAAAGTCAATAACGGGAATTGGTTAATACGGATTCGAAAGAGCAAAAGGCTAATCCACTTTTTACTTTAAAAACATTGTAGCCCAATTTGCACTTTTATAACATGTGGAATAGAATATCAGAATTAAAAACATTTTGCCACATTTAAATCGCACCATTTTATATTGCTGGAGCATTTCCAGCTCTACCGTCAAGATAGCGAACGTGTAAATGTTTTTTAAGTTCAAATGTTATGGTTTTGGTTTCGCGCTATTTCTTATCTGATGAAAATAAATTCTGGACGTATTCATACTTTTAAAGTTTTTTGTATATTTTCCAAAGATGTTCCGTCTTTTTCTAGAATGAGAAACAGAAACGTGGAAACACAATCCAAACAACGATCCAACGATATTTCTATTGCTAGTCCTTATCAAACCACATTTGTATCATCACCATCATGTTCTAAGCCAAATGAACTCGAATCCCCATATACCTACGACAACGATACAACATGTTACCAAGAACCAACACCAACTATCAATGAAACTGATAATACCGTGAAAACTTATGAAAATATAAATTCTTAGGAGTGTTAAATCGAGTAACGTGACTACGGCCAAGTGAGTTCGAAAATTTAAAATGGCTTCTGTCATTTGATATCGAAACTGAATATTTATATGATGTCAATAATAATTTTAATACTCAAGTACCAGACTTTTAAAATGTATTATACAAAAAATGAGTGTTTTCCTTGCCGTTTATGTTATTTCAAGCCACTTCTTGACTAAACATAAAACTGTGGTCGTGCTTTCTGTGTTTTCTTTTTTATTTTAACCAAGAACTAAATTGTGTGTGTATCAAATGTTTTTCAAAATTGTAATATCTTGTAGAGTGTATAAAGTTTTTGGTTGAAATGAAAACATTCAATAAAGGTTGATTTTTGTTATGTGCATATTCTGTTTTTTATCAAATTTAAATAAGTGTATATATAATATACAACTATGGCTACTTTTATATAAAGTAGTTGAAGATTGTTTTTTATCGGAATACCTTATTTGTTTCCGTGTAGTATTACGGACTAAAAGTTTTTCTTATATATTCAAAAGCCTTTTTTTAGCGTGCAAGATCCTTTATTGAAGACTATACCAGTATATTGAAGTGATGGTATACTTACTTTATTAAAGAGTTCGAAGTTATTACGTATTCATACAAAATCTTCTTTGTGGCAATACAAAAACGTACATCAATTCCGAGTCAAATTATCAACCCCAATTAGAGATGAAAACACATTAGTTATACAAAATTATGATGAAGGCATATAACAGGGATGGCGAACCACTGACCCGCGGGTCAGAAAGTAACCCACCGCGTGTTTTCGGTGACCCGCCGACGCACAAATTAAATAAAAACATACTAACATATAAGTGATAACAATTGATATGACCGGCTCTAATTACATTTAACATAAGTAAACTAACATAATGTACAGCCAGCCAGGCCAGCAAACGCTTAAATTCAAAATTGTAAATTTCGGATTGGTATGGTAATTTCCAAAAATCCCAAACTCGGATTCACGTGTTCACCCTTGCATACCGTTATGCACTTATGGTTGAGACATCGTTTATGACAAAACAATACAATTGATCTGTTTTTTCTTCTTACAACATCTGGTTAAAGCGTTCCCTTTCGGAAGTGCATGAACCAAAAGGCACTTCGGACTGTTTTGGGTATACGAAAACTAGATGCTATATTTTGCATTTATTAGTTTCTCGCCTACAATGCCGTTGAGAATACAAAATCTTTTAGACTTAAAGTAAAAAAATCTGAAATAAAAATAGGGCAGGGTGAAAGTGTTTTAGTGTAGTTGGAAGCTGATTGAAAAATATAACTCTATCAGAGTGGAATTCCCTCCAAACTCTTTGATAATTTGCCGCATCATCCTAAACCAAATATGTTTTGTACACGGGTTACATAAAATCGAGTGCCATAAAGAGTCTAGTAGTTCCTGATAAAAGTGCTTCGTGAATAAAGCCCGAAACTACACAACACCAACTGAAGCTTATACGATTTTCAAGATAAAATGCAGCAGCAGGTTTCTTATATAAACCAATCATTGATTATATATCTGTGACTGTGACCCACACTCTTCTGTTCCGTGATAAAGATCCAATTTTTGAACTATTCATTAAAAAAGTTTCGCCACCCCTGGCATATAACATAGTATTATTGCTATCTGCTATTGTGCATTTGAATTAACAAGCTCGTGTTTTTGTCTTGCCTTGTTCTGACTGAGGAAGTAGAACACGCCTTATGAGAAGAGTGTGGTATATCTCACCCATCGCTGAAGTGAAATAAAAATCATTAAACCTCTGTATGGTAACTAATAACTATATTACTCAAGTTAATGAGCCAATTCTGCTTTTGTAGTGTCCTGCTCCAGGTGAAAACGTATGACGCCTATTGAGACAACTGTTAAAGTGTAAATCACTTAGCAAATACGTGTTACATTTTAAAAATTATTAATTTTGTTTCAGCTTGTCTAAAACCTTGTTTGGAGTAAAAATGTAACATGCCTTTAGAAGAAAAGTGATAACCCATGAATTCAAAAAAGCATTCCCACAAAATCATACGTCACTCTGCTAATTCGTTAATGAAGGTCGCCCATGGACCTTGCCTTTAAGGTGACACATTTGCACCAACGTATATTTGCACCCGTAATCTGCATCCAGAACATTTGTACCAACCGACATCTGCACTCACGGACATTTGAATCCTGGACATTTGCACCAACGTACCCTATCACTTACTTGGTAACCAAAGTACTTTTGCGTTTCAGGCTAAGTATCTTGGCTAAGCCTATTTTCACCAACTCATTGGGGTGTATTTATAAATATTGAAACATTTTTACTTGGATGCTTTTGAGAAGTCAGAATTTTATCCGTTCCGTAAACTATACACAGATGATAAATTAGTCAATTTGCAATACGAACAAATTGTCCACTATTATTTGAGTTGTGTATTCTCAACCTTTGTCTTATTTGTCATTATTCTCAGTGATTCCAGTTTGCATTTATTTTTATTGCGTCTTTGCGTTTGAACTGTTTGATTTCCTTGTTGGAACATTAACAAAAAATTACTGAGATAATCACAAGATTGCAAAGCAGCTAAATGCAAAGTGCGGATGTTACAAAAAATAAACAACCACATCACCATGAATATAAAAAGTTTTTTTGCCTTAGACAGCAATGTATAATAAAAAATTCTTCAACCAGGCATATATGTTCAATGGTTTGAAAGACAACATCCGGTAATAAAGTTTGATGAGAATTAATGTGATTCATTTTATTTTCCGTATTTATCTAGCTGAACCCGTGTAATATATGTCGAGAATTTTTTTGTTATCGGTAATATTGTTCATATAAACCAACAGTGGCGGCGCGTCAATAGAGCCAACCGGGGCAATGCCCCGGTTGTTTTTTCGGTATAATAAAAAATATTCGAAAAATACCTCAATATCGGTTGCACAGACTGTCTACACTAGCCATATTCTCCCGACATGGTTCATTTTTCGCTCGCAAAGCCTTCGCCGAACGCCGACGGGGCGACAGACTTCTGCGATGCTGTATCTCGTATCCGGGAAACAATAAAATACGACGACACATGGAGTGCTTCTTTACGCCGCGGGCAAACAACGCAGCGTTTGATTTTGTCTGCAAAGGAATGCTGTGACATTCTGGTGAATCAAATAGGCGATCGTCTGCGCACTGAACACCTTGCCGCGTTCTCTTTGATGAACCCCAAAAATTTTTCAAAATTTGCACGTCAATTTCCCATCCATTTGTTGGCTACCGTCTCCAAATTTTACCCCATGATAAACGTGGGTAAATTGGAAAATGAATTGCGATGTATATACACCAATCAAACTTTTTTGAACATCACATCAACTTGCGCGCTCTATGGGTTCCTCATAGATAACACTCTAGTAACTAACTACCTTTGCGGCGTCTGCAAAATTTCTGGACATCATTTTGACGACGCCTATTTCTTCCGCCGACGCAAAGCGAACATTCAGCACGCTGAAGCGTATTAAAACGTATCTCAGAAACACAATGAAGCAAGATAGATTAAATTCCTGTTTTATCCATTCACAGAGACGTTATTTCTGGGATGCATGACTTTAATCAGCGCGTTATTGAGCATTTTGCTTCCAAGAAACCGCGGCGTGTTGCATATATGTTCAAGCAGTAGAAGTCTAGCAGCATATATATCTATGAGTGAGCGACGCATGTCCTTATCTTTGCATTAACTTTCCTTTCTTCATAGTAACGTTTTGAACCTTATTTTAGGTTTTGTCTGCTTTCCCGAATTTTCTGTTAATATGTCATTGTATTTATCTGGGTAAATATTGCCTTTCCTTTTGAAAGAGGTTTCAAAATAAACTATGTCTATATTTATTGATCCCTTGACTTGGACCGGTTTTAAAGACACTTTCTTATCGTTAAAAATTGTTGCTTTTGCCGATTGGTTGTTACCGATGGAATGGTTTTTATACTCATAAAATGATGAGAGAACTTACAGCGCTCATCCTGTCCCCGTAGATGGGGGTGACTTGGTCCCGCAGTAGCTTGCCCCGGTTGTCAAAATGACCACGCGCCGCCACTGTAAAACCAATATGTTATTGATTACAAGAATACGAAATTTATTTCAACAAATATGGACACGTTATTATAGTGAAAAACCTGCAGTGGGGATTTAGTAAATAGGAAAATACCGAAATGAGTGATACAATTGAGTCTGTCTGATTTATGAGCATTGGCGCTCATACGTTTCTATACTTTAATCCGACTTCAAAAATGTACTATACAAAAATTAACTTAATTGGACACCCATTCATCTCTGTGAGTGA
Source organism: Styela clava (assembly GCF_964204865.1). NCBI lineage: Eukaryota > Metazoa > Chordata > Ascidiacea > Stolidobranchia > Styelidae > Styela > Styela clava. Next base: position 11,631,713 of record NC_135251.1, on the reverse strand, counting down.
AATAATATGTTTTTTGAACGTGGTACTAAACTATAACAATTGCTCTTTTTAAATTCATAACCCCTTGCTGCTTTGCATAACCTGAAAATAGTAGGAGTGTACCGGTCATGATTCAGGTTGTGCGACATCTTGGTGCGCATACTTCTGGAGCACCCAAAAACTATTATTCAAATACGATCGTTTTGGCAAACAAATTAAGAGTGAACCATTGCCTAAACCGCACTGCGGTGATCTACTTCCATTATTTTTGAACCGGGTATTTCCTGTTAATTCTATAGTTACCATATATTTCATCAAAAACGTGTCGCTCTGTTGTGAGCATCTTCCTATAGACAGGTAGCCATATATCGGCAACATGCCGTTTCTGTTTTTACAGAAGCAACTGATATTTTGTAAAAACATACCGTCCATGCATATTTTTGAACTGTATGCTAGATGAGACATTTTTTTCCCCAGCTGAAATATTGTAGCGATGCTTATATTCTATTTTGACTTCTTAAATTTGTCAGACGATAACGTAATACAATTATGGTTCACTTGATTCTTATCAAATTTGTATGAAAAATTGAATATCTCATCTATTTGCAAAATGTGTTTTAAAATCCCAACAATTTGCAGGCTTCGATAATATCCAAATTATTCAATAAATCCATGGACAAACCCATGTACATCACAAGAACATCAACTATAGTTACTAGGCTTGCACGTAATTTACGGATTTACGGAATTACGGAATTATTTCGAGTTACGTAAGCAAAGTTACGAATTACGTAAAGTCGTAATTATTGGTCGAGCACTTTCGCGATTGAAACGAGCTCTCTTCAGAGCAGTCAATTCCGTTAATTGTAAAAAATTAAGTTTAATAAGTAGAAGAAGTTAGAGTTCCGGTATTAGGAGCCGTTTTTCTCTCTCTTGTTACGCAGGTGGGGAAGGCATAACGCGTTGCCATTTACTAACCTATCATCACTTTATCTAGCATGGCCAAAGTACATATTAAACTTAGATAAGGGATAGAATTGTGTTGAGACCGATGGACGCCAACACACCTGGTTTCAACTTCTTCGGGTGAAATGACTAACGAATGTAAGAGATCAACTTATCAAACATGTCTATTTGTAAATACCGTGATAATTAATGTCGCACTTATCAAACAACAATATGACGACGGAAGAGAAATTGCGTAATAAACCAACGCAACTTACTTAGGTAGTTTTTTCGGCATCGGTAAATCGATTGAGACGGCAGAGAAAATGAAACGACGGGATTTCCCGTGTTTATTCTGCGCGAGAACCATTTTCTATTACAAAATCTTGATGTTCTGTTACCGGTTTTATCGTTATATATCTGTCCAGACTTGGCCTTGCTCAATATGATTTTCACAATACCTCGCTATATTTTGGCCAAATATGATTAACTGTCTTTACCGAAAGCGGCAACTTATTCTGATTTATCGTCGACTCGAATACCGCCGGCACTCGACCAAACTTGTGTCAATCTTGGCCGATAGGATTGTCGACTTGAGTTAGAAAAATAAATTAATATTTTCGTGAGTGCAAAATAAATGTCACAAAATGCATTGTTTTGCGATATAACTTTGTATTTTCGGAGAAGGCATGTCATATAAGTACGGTATTTAAATTTTGCGCAAATAATTAATATTTGATCTGAATTTATCGCAAATAATGTTATAACTTTTAGGCCGCGAAATGATTTAATGTAAAATGAAGCATGGTGATCGGAATATCGTCAATAAGTCGGCATCAATAATTATTATAAAATTCTAACTAAGTAGTAAAGTCGGATATTGTAAAAAAACGGTGAAATAACCAGTCTGATTATTAAATTATAAATCTGGAATTTTTATTTAATACGAAAGTCGTATTAATACGTTAATACGATTTTAAAAAGTCAACTATCGTTTCATAAATATCCGTATACCAGTGTTGGTAATGATAAAATTGATCGCATGAAATTGGGTGATAAAGGAAAATCGAAGCTAACACAAAAGATAAAAATCAGAATAAAATTAATTTGAATAACACTCCTTGATATTTGTCTTTAACATCTGTCGCCGGCGTGTAGTACTGCCAGGAATATGAAAACCAAACTTCGATGTCCCATTCGGAATGTAAGTGGATTCAATTGGTTGTTATGATAGGTTTAAATGTGTGAAAAAAATATTGCAATTACGGGGTCATTACGTAATCGATTTGGCCGTAATTACGGAATTGATTTTTGTCAATTACGTGCAAGCCTAATAGTTACTAGATAAAGACGACCATATCGGGTAGTCAATAGGATTTAGGTGGGCTATTGGGTCAGGTGGAGTGAAATTATTAATGAACATCGCTGATACATAATATCCTTAGCCACACGCAAAAGTTTTGAAAATCAGCTTCAAATTGCGATTTCTTTGAGGAATAAAATTAAGGGTGAAAATTAACCTTTTTATTTTATTTTCCACAGCCATTGTTTCTAGCTAGCTAACCGACAAAAATGGCAAAAAATTGTCTAACAAAATCGTAAAACTATTAAAACTTTTTATTCTCATTGTCAAAACAAGTATGCTTGAATATTGTTACCGGAAACATTATCCCTAGCTTCATTACCACATGCCACTTGTGCGAGTATAATCTCACAAGCGGAAAGTCATCAAGGTGAGTTAAAGTTCATTATGCTCTAACTGTAATTCAATAGCCATTCATGTATGGATTAGGAATGGACCTAACTACATAAAGTATTATTCACCACTGACTCAACGAATTGCGTTTAGTTACTGTAGATAGGTAGATCAATTTCAATGACTGCAAACACGTTTCCATTTCAACAGTCTGGTTATTAATGAATCGTTTGATGGAGGATGCAAAAACGAGAGGTTCACAATCGTGTAAAATGAAGCGGAAAGATCGGGACTAACGTGATGATGTCCCAATAATCTTTGAATTATAAAATTTTGACCAGTGAGGTGAAATTTGAGGATTGTAAATATGATTTAGGATAATGTATTGAACAACAAGTTCACGACAAGAAAAACAATCCGTCCAGAAATATAGCTCAGTAAGAAATATATTTACAGAAGATTTTTTTACTTCTAAGTAAAATAGCAATCGCTGGATTCAGAATATAGTTCGTTTTTGTCTGCAAAAAAAAAGAAAGTGTCTGATAATATAAACATTCAAATTTAGAACGAGTATTTATCTTACATATGCTTAGTTAGATATTCAGCGACTTTTAGCAAAGTCATACATAACTTATTTTACATAAAAATTTATTTTTGACAAGCAAAATATTGTCTTACATTCCATTGAACGTCTGGTTATCGTAACTATAACAATAAGTTTGAATAGCAAAAGTGAACTCATTATGCGATTTGAATAAATTTGTTACTTCATACCCTAATTAACAAATTAATGTTGATTAACTAATGATATTCTGAGATAAAATTAGCTGTCATCGTGGCAATTGCACATATTCTTGTTATGCCAAAGTAAATAAAAGTGATGGCCAAAGGACTTCTTCATAATAATCGGGTCGCCTTTAATACAAAGACCAAAATTTTTCACAATTAAATTTGAACACATTACTTTTATTAGTCTAATTTAATTAGTCTGCTTTATTCTAATTTTTACAGTTAAAAACACTTTTATAGGATTGATTTTATTGCGTTTAATGTTTCGTCATACACAGCACAAACATAATAAAATACAAACTCTTCGGGATGTTGAAAAGATATACCAAGCGGTATTTATCCTCACTGATATGGGTTACAATCTTCACTTCTATCCAAGGACAATCCCCTTCGAGTGAGTGTCTGTTGGTTCGTATCATTACTCAATCTATGAGTATTAACTGATATTCATGAGTTTAGTTTTTTTTTTTTTATAAATATATTCGATTTATATTTAGTACTATCCCACAAAAAATCATAAGTGGAAATCAATTACTTTGACGCTTGGAATTTTTTTTTTACTGAAATCAATGTTTTATAAAATGTTTATGGAGGGCATATGCACCTGATTGTAAATTGTTAAAAAATCCACAGAGCGGCGAGTATTTCACTCCGCATATCAAGTTTAGACGTACTGAACCTCCGTCTATTTGCTGAATTGTGCAAAGAAAGCGTTCCCGAATTTGAAACTATGTTGTTGCACCCATCGGCAAGAAATCGGTTGTCAAAAAAGAAATCCTCGAGAGAATTTTTAGTATTCACTTAATAAGTATAACAAGAGTGCACAAAATATTTTCTGATGCTTGTTTTTTGATGTGCATGTCGCTAATGCGCCACTTGATAGAAAAACAATATTCTGAACATAATGGAAATGATATGAGACCACTGTCCCAAACAAAACCTAATATAGATGAACTGGTGGAAGCCAAGCAATTACACTCAGCCCATTGAAGAGTACTAATGGTGCTATTCTGAATTCTTTAGTGGCCCGCGAGTAAGAAAACGTAAAGGGACCACTACGCACTGGTGTATATAATCAGTTTCATCAATATCTCATTACGAATTAAGTAGCGGAAGAAAAAACTTCAAAAATCATTTGGTTTCATTTTGAAATTCCGCACACTAAATTACTATCTTATATCAGCCTATATTTATATAAAGTGAAATAATTATTTACACGAAATGCATTCAATGCGAAGTACTTCTGATAAATATAATATTAAAAAACTAAAACTGGATTTTCGTGTAGTGTATTTTAGGCATTTATTCGTTGAATGCATATTGAGAATTATTATTCTAACGTAATCATAACTTTTAGCCACCTCAGATTTCCGAGACTATAGATTAGAACTATTCGAAAAGGAAAAAGGATGTGATGCTGCCAAGACCGTGTGTGACGGTTGAAATGCGTGGCTGGTCGAAATTAAAGATAGAGAAACTCAAGCTGCAGTACAGCAACTCACAAAGTAAGATTACTGAATCCATATTTAATATCTTTTGGGGGGAACTAAACTTGTGTGTCCACGTACTGCTTTTATGACTGGCTTTTATACTACATGATAGACTTAGAGTATGACGCGGGCGTTAGGCAGTATCTTCAAAATTTGGAATCAACTAGAAACACGAGTTAGATGAACGTGTTAGATATTAATCAGACGATCCACCTACAGTCACGTGAATGAAAATATCAAATTACTAATATTTGACAGACGTGCATTGTGCTGGTTCTTGCTACAAAAATAAATATATTAAGTTAGTATATTTTTTATGGATGGTTAATCATCCAGTATTTTCCATCTTTTTCCAAATGAATCACTTAAAATCGTGTTGTTTGTTTATGACCGAGTAACATGACTATTGAATGCAAAGCCTTTTAAATTAAAAAATATCGATGTATTAATTTTTGTCATTTACAATGATATCTCTAACAATCAGTTTATACGAGATTGAAAGAAAAATTTGAGAGAACAACTTTTATTTTACCTTTGTCAACTTCTTTATCTACTGTTTCTATGTTGTACTGTTTCTGTTGCTATTTTCTACACTCGTTACAGCAACATAGATAACATTTTATCACAACTTCATAGATATTATTATTTATGAGTTATTTTTGTGAGAAAATTTAGAATGTTAGTGAAAATATTAATTCAGTTAATTAGCAATTGCATAAACTAGTCGTAAAGTCGTTTCTTCATATAATTCACGTTCGAGATGAGTAAAGACTTTTAATTGCTGAAACGTTCTTATTATTCATAACCATGGCAAAATTTGTTGCACAAGCTCCCATAGAATAAATATATATATGGAATTTATTTTATTTTAATATGAACTGATTAAGTCTTTCTAAAAACTTTGGCTTCAATTTGGACTTTGTTTGATCTAATCTATAAACGATAAAATATAGCTTAAATAGTTTGAAATTTTAATAAATAGTTTTTATTTTATTTATAGAAATGCAATTTGGATTGGTTTACACCATGACGGGGAATGGAAATGGAACGGCATTGACAAATTGAAATTTACTAACTGGTTTGTTTAGAATATAGCTGAAATGTCGTAGCAAGGCTACAAAATGGGCAAGATTATATTTTATTACGAGATTCCTATATCAAATTTGTATGGAAAATTGAATATCTTATCTTATTTGGAAAATACGCGTGGTGAATACCCTTAGCCACACGCAAAAGTTTTGAAAATCAGCTTCAAATTATGAATTCTTTGGGGAATAAAATTAGGGTTCTTATTTTATTTTCCACAATCATTGTTTCTAGTTAGCTAACCGACAAAAATGGCTCTAAAGTTGTCTAACAAAACTTTCAATTATTAAGATTTTTTAGTCTCATTGACGAAGCAAGTATATTTGAATAACCACTTCGCTTATAACAAAAGTAAAAAAAAAGTTAGACTACTCGGCTTAGGTGCCAATATCGAATTCGTTAACTACGATTCACAGCGGTTATTTAATATGAGCATACTAGGACATATATTTCAAAAGTACGTATTTTTTATGAGTAATGGAAACTGTATTCACAGCAAACTCACAACTTTTAATTGGATTAAGCATGAAACTCCATAAAATATTAGGTATCACACAGGTATGTAGACGATTGAATCCTAAAAATACTTAATAAATATGATTACCCGGAAACATTATCCCAAGCTCCATTACCATATGCCACTTGTGCGATTGTTATTCCACAAGCGGAAACTTATCACGTTAAGTTTATTATGCACTAACTGTAATTCAGTATCCATTCATGTATGGATTATGAATGAAACTAACTCCAGGCATAAAGTATTATTCACCACTAATTCAACGAATTGCGTTTAGCTACTGTAGATAGGTAGATTAATTTCAATGACTGCAAACACGTTTCCATTTTAACAGCCTGGTTAGTTTTTATTGAATAGTTAGATGAAGGAAGCAAAAACGAGAGGTTCACAATCGTGTAAAATGAAGGGGAGAAATGGGGACTAGGGCGATTTTGTGCCAATCCGTCCAGAAATATAGCTCAGTAAGAAATATATTTACAGAAGATTTTTTTAATTCTAAGTAAAATAGCAATCGCTGGATTCAGAATATAGTTTGTTTTTGTCTGCAAAAAAAAGAAAGTGTCTGATAATATAAACATTCAAATTTAGAACGAGCATTTATCTTACATATGCTTAGTTAGATATTCAGCGACTTTTAGCAAAGTCATACATAACTTATTTTACATAAAAAATTATTTTTGACAAGCAAAATATTGTCTTATATTCGATTGAACCTCTGGTTATCGTAACTATAACAATAAGTTTGAATAGCAAAAGTGAACTCATTATGCGATTTGAATAAATTTGTTACTTCATACCCTAATTAACAAATTAATGTTGATTAACTAATGATATTCTGAGATAAAATTAGCTGTCATTGTGGCAATTGCACATATTCTTGTTATGCCAAAGTAAATAAAAGTTAAGGCCAAAACAATAATCGGGTCGCCCTTAATACAAAGACCAAAATTTTTCACAATTAAATTTGAACACATTACTTTTATTAGTCTAATTTAATTAGTCTGCTTTATTCTAATTTTTACAGTTACAAACACTTATATAGGATTGATTTTATTGCGTTTAATGTTTCGTCATACACAGCACAAATATATTAAAATACAAACTCTTCGGGATGTTGAAAAGATATACCAAGCGGTATTTATCCTCACTAATATGGATTACAATCTTCACTTCTATCCAAGGACAATCCCCTTCAAGTGAGTGTCTGTTGATCCGTATTATTACTCAATCTATGAGTATTAACTGATATTCATGAGTTTAGTTTGCGGTTTTCAATATAAATATATTCGATTTATATTTAGTACTATCCCACAAAAAATTATAAATGGAAATTAATTACTTTGACGCTTGGAATGTTTTTTTCACTGAAATCAATGTTTTATAAAATGTTTATGGAAGGCACCTGATTGTAAATTGTTAAAAAATCCACAGAGCGGCGAGTATTTCACTCCGCATATCAAGTTTAGACGTACTGAACCTCCGTCTATTTGCTGAATTGTGCAAAGAAAGTTGAAACTATGTTGTTGCATCCATCGGCAAGATAGATGGTTGTCAAAAAAGAAATCCTCGAGAGAATTTTTAGTATTCACTTAATAAGTATAACAAGAGTGCACAAAATATTTTCTGATGCTTGTTTTTTGATGTGCCTGTCGCTAATGCGCCACTTGATAGAAAAACAATATTCTGAAACATAATGGAAATGATATGAGACCACTGTCCCAAACAAAACCTAATATAGATGAACTGGTGGAAGCCAAGCAATTACACTCAGCCCATTGAAGAGTACTAATGGTGCTATTCTGAATTCTTTAGTGGCCCGCGAGTAAGAAAATGTAAAGGGACCACTACGCAAAAAAAGTTTGAGAACCACTGGTGTATATTATCATTTTCATCAATATCTCATCACGAATTAGGTAGCGGAAGAAAAAACAAAGTACATTTGGTTTCATTTTGAAACGGCGCACCCTAAATTACTATCTTATATCATCCTATATTTATATAAAGAGAAATAAATATTTACACGAAATGCATTCAATGCGAAGTACTTCTGATAAATATAATATTAAAAAACTAAAACTGGTTTTTCGTGTATTTTAGGCATTTATTCGTTGAATGCATATTGAGAATTATTATTCTAACGTAGTCATAACTTTTAGCCACCTCAGATTTCCGAGACTATAGATTAGAACTATTCGAAGAAGAAAAGGGATATGATGCTGCCAAGACCGTGTGTGACGGTCGAAATGCGTGGCTGGTCGAAATTAAAGATAAAGAAACTCAAGCTGCAGTACAGCAACTCACAAAGTAAGATTACTGAATCCATATTTAATATGTTTCGGGGGGAACTAAACTTGTGAGTCCACGTACTGCTTTTATGACTGGCTTTTTTACTACATGATAGAGTTAGAGTATGACGCGGGCGTTAGGCAGTATCTTCGAAATTTTAATCTCGCCTAGAAACACGAGTTAGATGAACGTGTTAAATATTAATCAGACGATCCACCTACAGTCACGTGAATAAAAATATCAAATTACTAATATTTGACAGACGTGCATTGTGCTGGTTCTTGCTACAAAAATAAATATATTAAGTTAGTATGTTTTTTATGGATGGTTAATCATCCAGTATTTTTCATCTTTCTCCAAATGAATCACTTAAAATCGTGTTGTTTGTTTATGACCGAGTAACATGACTATTGAATGCAAAGCCTTTTAAATTAAAAAATATCGATGTATTAATTTTTGTCATTTACAATGATATCTCTAACAATCAGTTTATACGAGATTGAAAGAAAAATTTGAGAGAACAACTTTTATTTTACCTTTGTCAACTTCTTTATCTACTGTTTCTATGTTGTACTGTTTCTGTTGCTATTTTCTACACTCGGTGCGTTACAGCAATATAGATAACATTTTATCAGAACTTCATTGATATTAATATTTATGAGTTATTTTTGCGAGAAAATTTAGAATGTTAGTGAAAATATTAATTCAGTTAATTAGCAATTGCATAAACTAGTCGTAAAGTCGTTTCTTCATATAATTCACGTTCGAGATGAGTAAAGACTTTTAATTGCTAAAACGTTCTTATTATTTATAACCATGGCAAAATTTGTTGCACAAGCTCCCATAGAATAAATATATATATGGAATTTATTTTATTTTAATATGAACTGATTAAGTCTTTCTAAAAACTTTGGCTTCGATTTGGACTTTGTTTGATCTAATCTATAAACGATAAAATATAGCTTAAACAGTTTGAAATTTTAATAAATAGTTTTTATTTTATTTATAGAAATGCAATTTGGATTGGTTTACACCATGACGGGGAATGGAAATGGAACGGCATTGACAAATTGAAATTTACTAACTGGTTTGTTTTCTTGTTTTAATTGAAATATACATCGTTTATCACAAAAAACTGAGGTACTTACTTACTCTATTTCTTCGAATTAATGGATACCCCGAGGCGTCTATTATCTACTTGACTTTTTTTTAAAATATAATATCTTGTGTTGATTGATTTCTCATTTTTATAACTTTGTAGATATCCAAAGATCATTTCCATATCCAAAATATAAGATGTAGGCTACGTACAGAATACCCTCTTCAATGTCTTACTGACAAGTTCACTAATCAAATAACTGTAGAAATATAATCTTAGTGTTGCTTTATTTTACATGTTAGGGTTTCCGAACACCCAAAAGCGATATCTGGGCAGTTGAATAACTCCTGTGTAGTGTCCAGAACACCTGATGGAAAATGGCTTGATCGCAATTGTCAAAATAGCTACCGATATGTGTGTCAATCAGGTACATTTTTTTTATTGAGCTTACTACAAGGAATAGCAGTATTCTATAAATACAAAAGTGGAGTATATTTGTCCATGTAGCAATGTTAGCATTATTACATAATAAGTCTAAATGTTGAAAAATTATAAAATATAAATGTCTTACCTCGTCTATCGTACACACGTAGTGTATGATATGCCGCAAAAGTAATTTGAATTATTTGTTGCATACATTTAAAATCAAAATTAACTTATTTGAAAATCTGTGGAGATTTTCAGTTTATAGAACTCAGAGAACTCAAAAACAGAGACACGTTTGCAATGCAATCATATATGAAAGGGTAAAAAACACAAAGTATTATATGCTGAATATAATATTGAATATTTACATACTGAAGTTTCATATAATGCTGGTTTTATTATGCACAAAATCGAACTTTACAGATAAATCTTGGATCATCTTCAACAATGAGACAACACTTCAAATTATATCGAGTCCGCAAAAAAATTTCGTTGAGTCTCAACAAGCCTGTGCAAATAACGGTTCGACATTAGTGGAAATAAAAACAGATGCCTTAGATATATTCATTAATCAAAAACTCAGGTTTGAAAAATTTACTCTTGATTAAAATAAATTGACATTGTTTTGCCAACTCACTAAATTCATCAGATGATTTATCACTAACCAAAGATGCAGTTGATTGTTATATCTACACAACTCGATTTACAGTTCCATTATTTTTTTCCTACTCTGATCTGAACTATTCCAAGTCTTTTGTTAACCGTAAGACACGGCGTTGATGCTTGAGTAGATTTTGGTATTTAACTGGTTGCCCATACATTTACTGAGAGATGTTTTTTTTTTTCAATGAGTTCGCTTGATGTTTGAAACATTTTTATTACAACAAGTTGCTGCCAATGTCAAGCGTTTTACAAGCTTACATCCCAGACAAACTAAAAAAGTACGACGAATGAAGAAAATACAACAGAAAAACTACAAATGCAATAAATTTTGAATCAATTTAAACTAACCGCAATGTATCATGGTGGAAAATGATGCCACAATGTTCAACTGGCTAATTCAATTTCATTGTTTATCAGTGGAAACACAATATTCTTGACAAGTGGTAATGATAAAAAAGAAGAAGGAATTTGGAAATGGGGAGATGGAACAGCTATAGATATCAAAGATAAAAATTGGTGATTTAATTAAATTAACTGACATTGATACCTTTTGACAACAAATGCAAAAATAATTTACAATCCATAAATTTCCTATGAATGTTGTGATAGGCAGTGCGATTCGTTTTTGAATAAAGTATCGTAAAGGTTTGTATACCTGTGTGTTTTGTGGATGAATAAAACGTTATACCAAAAAAAAAATAGGAAAGATTTGAAAGAAAAATAGTATTTGATGTGACACAGTGTGAGCCCTTAACTTATTTTACTCTCAGGAAAATATGGGACGGGAAAAATGAGCCAAATGGATACCGAGAAGAAAACTGTTTGGCAAAACACCCTAGTGCAGGTTTTAAATGGATTGACTTCAAATGCAATCACAATGCTGGATATATTTGTCAGCGGAGTAAGTTTTTTCACCATATATTGTACAGTGGTAACAATTAAATACTGTTAGTTAATGGAGTAAATTATTAGCGCAATGTTTCCTGGTTTAACCGCTTGGCACCGCTTGATTAGATGATTACTTTTCTACATTGCTATTTGAAATGGTATTTATTTCCGTGTATAAGTAAAAGGATGTTATAACTCAACATGCACTTATTTATATCGTTCGATTGGGGCAGGTTCTTCCTGGATTCTTCATATTTCAGTGGAATATGCTACACCACGATACGTTAAAGTAGCAACAAACCTTTATAAACTGACATATGAATATATAATGTCAATATAATAAATATATAAAAAACAGATTCTCTTTTATTTGTGATATATACTTCACAGTTACTTTGCAAATTACGAATCGGAAATTTCTTCCGGTTTTATGAATTTCGGATAATTTACCAGAGTAAATGTATTTTCAATTATTTCGCGATTATTAGCTTTGTAAAAATATTAAATATAGTACAAATTAGAACAACGTACTATGATTATTATTGTAGGCAATATTCAATAAAACGCCTTAATGATAAAAGGTAAAATACAAGTTGTGTGTTAAAAAAAAGTTAAAACTACATATTAAAATATATGTTACTGAACCTAATAACAAATGTTCTAATATATCTGGTCTTTATTATAAATATTTTTTTAGGTGTCAAATGAGTTTAAACACGACAAATAATTGGACAAAAATTGCAAGTATCAAGCATTCAGACTAACACTTGTTTTATATTTAAAAATAAAATAGTTTTAAACCATGATGATTGAAAAAATTAAAAAGATTCCATATTTTGGCAGATATATCATCCGGTGATTGCGGCAGAGATGTCTGCTCAGACAAGGGCACATGCCAAGTCAATGGGAATCGATACAAATGCACCTGTGAAGCAGGATATTTTGGGACAAAATGCGAGAAAGGCAATTGTTAATAACCTCTTTTACATTTTTAAACATCTTTATAATTTTCTTCATCATAAACACGGGTATTCAAATTATTTATTTTTTGCTGGAATAAAGAATATTTTAAAACGGTCCACGTTATGAAAATTCAATATATAAATATAACTTATGTTAACTTTGTGGAAAAATATAAATCATACTCAAACAGAACTGATACTGATATCAACTCCGACCACGCTATACGAGATCAAACGAGGACGAAATCTCACAGCAATATTCAATATAACGTCCTATGACGGCAACTTTAACATTAGTGTCTCAACCACTGGCAATCATGAAGTCACATCGAAATCCACAACAGGAATTACTAGCAATACTGTTTCATCCACACTTATGTTCACTCTCGGTCCATTTGAAACTGCAAGGAATCTTACCTACAACTTTACTGCCAACCGGATTTTTTATAAATCATATCCGAAAGTAGTGTCAATAATGGTGGTGATTACAGGTTAGTGAATGTAAATATAATAAACCTTTTTTTTATTGAAATGTCAGAGCCATTGCAATAAAAAGTCCTGGAATAATTTTATCTATAATTTCGTCTCCTTATTTCCGCGTTATAAATTCTTGGTTTTATTATCAGTTTTTAAAAACAAAGTCAATTTTAAAAGTATGTGCTGAAATATGCATGGATTTAAGCTTTAAGCTTACTTTTACAATCACGTAATCTAGTCACCAGGCATTACCAATGAGTGGGAAATTTTGGAGTTTAAACTCTGAATGAATAAACAAGAGATAACGGCTATATGTTTAAGCTCACATTTATTCTACGATGTGCACGACAAAGCAACATTGTTTTTAATTTCTTCATTTATTTCACCAACGGTGGAATCGTAATAATAAACCGATGATTAGTTATACCATATAGTTAGGTAATATTATGAGTTTTATATCAACGGGAAAGATTGTTCGAACAGTGGTTGGTTTAGAGCAGTCGTTCTCAAGCGGTGGGCGCGACCCACATGGGGTCATAGACAATTTGAAAACAATCGAGGAATAGCATTTCCTCGCAAAGAGCATCATTTAATCAAAGTTTTTATTATCAATATGGATATAGGTATTAATATTATATCCTGTATGGAATTTTCAACAATTCGTTGAAAAAATTAAAAGCCATGTTTTTCTAACGACTCCTGCTATTTTTAATTAGGTTGAAAATGATTGATAGATTAGGCCAGAAAATGCTATATATTCCAACAACAGCAATAATCACCTTAACAATAACAACAACAGAAAAATCCAGCATCCCTTCTTCATACAATGTTAATTATTTGACAAGGCTCTACTTGTTTTTATGTTTTATCTCAATAACATCAATGTAGATGAATGCGATTCAATGCCATGTATGAATGGAGGTAGTTGTGTATATTCTGTTACTGTCCCATATTACAACTGTACCTGTCAACCAGCCTACATCGGAAATAATTGTGGAGGTAATACGCTTACTTTCATAACTACTTCGTCTAAATCTCTATCTGTAGATATAATCTGGTGTTCTCAATTCACCACTGGCATTTCAAAGAGTAGTCGAAATCCCGCAAATTGAGAAAAATCAATGAATAATTTGACAAAAAAAATTACTTCTCATTGTATGTTGGTAATTAAATATTTCAAAATCTCAATTTAAATGAATATATTTGCTGTGAATATATGATCCCGAAAAGTGGAAATTTTCATCAACATGATTTTAAAGATCTTATATATAAAACTCGAACAAGAACTTTTTTTAAAAAAGAAGGGTTGCAAGTTTATCTTAAAATATGTATGCTTCATTTTTGCAGAAAGAAGATTCATCAACAATACTGCAAACAACTGCCAATATCACGTCAACCGTTATGACATAAAATCATTCGCCGAAGCGAACTTAACTTGTAGCAGTCTTGGAGGTGCGTTGGCAATGATGAAAACAACAGAAATACAAGACTGGGTCGAAAGTCAGATAATAACTCAATATGAGGCCACAGGACCAACAATTCAGTTTTGGATTGGTGGATACATAGTTAATGATTCATGGATATGGGTTGATGGTACAGCTGTGCCAACAACAGGAAAAGATTCAAAATGGGCATTTCGGTACGACAATATCACTACAACAAGCGAAATGGTGTTAAGTTCTTGGCCGAATCGCGCTAGAAACATCATGCGATGGTTTGCCAAATGGAACAATGCAAATCCTGGGTACATATGTGAGATATCAGGTACGATATATAAATTTGTCTAAACATGTTATATTTCCTTTAATTCTACTCATTCTATATCCGTACTATTTCATATATATAATCGAAAACAAATATACAAATGTTTTACATAGTATGTCTAAATTCCAGATGTTCCGCGTGTTTAAAGCTTTGCTTCATGGCAGCGAACTCTTTAAAAATGGAAGTACTTGTACTATGATTGTAGGTATATGAAATAGTATTCCAATCTGGTATTAATAGTGATTTGATTGTTTACAGCCATTGACAGATGTTCACCATCTCCCTGTCTTAACTCGGGAGCTTGCATACAGATTGGTTGTCAAAGAAAGTGCAAATGCATGTGGGGTTTTACGGGAGAAAATTGTGAAACAAGTAAGTTTTTTCTTCAATTACTAATTAAAAATACAGAAACACAATATTATTGTATTTAGAATATCATTGTTAGAACTTATACGATAAACCATAAAATAATTGCCGCCATTATTAATCAGTTTTCAAATGTGAAGGAGCATTGAGGTCAATGGTCCGGTTGAAATTAAAAAAAACATCTTCTATTTTATGGAGTTAGATTATTATTGTTGCGGGTTGAACTTTCAGAAGTCCTCCACTCATATTTTACCAGTAATCTACCTTTTTTTTGCAAAATTTTGTTGAAAAATAGATGCGAGAAATTAAAATATTGTGGAAATACCGGAATTTTTTTATTTATCAATTTAAACGAAGCGGAATTGAATAGCCCAGAAGTTTAAATTGTTTAATAAGCTAATAATGTAAAATGTATATGAAATGAATCCTAATGACCTTTGGTAGCTCTGTCTATCTGTGTTCTACGTAGTCAGTAAAACAAACCAAGAACAAGTACAATTTTCATAAACACTTTTCGACGCTCCAGTTGAACAGAGGGTATATTTACTGGGCTAACACAGACAGTCCCCAAACTCGTAACATAACTAAAATTAAAAAAATAAAAATAAAATTATCGCCTAACTTGCTGGTACACATACTAAAAGAGTACCCACTTTTCAATGCCTGTAACGTATATTCTGTAATGCAGGAATTTCTCAGATTTCATGCCTTCAGTCCGGAATTTCAATTCAGTGGAATCAAGAAAAACATAAGTTTGGAAGTGTGTACAAACTTCATTTGGAGGTGATTATTTTATATTTGAAAATGTCACTCTGTTACCTTTCCTGTGTTGACCGTTTTAGAAATCTGAGTTGAAATAGTTTATTTTTTACTTTTTTGGTTGAAGCTCTTTTTTTTGTATCATTTTACGTAGTACTCATGTGTTAGAGTTCACGAATGATAATTATGGTAAAAATTAATCAATGAACTTTTCACCTAAAAATTTCACCTAATTATTTTGTTTTTTATTATTCATAAATAGTCGATATTGTAGACTTTAGTGAAGAACAAATTGACATTGTCAAACACACAACAATCATCATTAGTACCACAATTAATATTAATCAAATCATTTACACAGGATTTGATGTCTAAGACAAGCAAAGTAACAAACGTACAAATCTTGCTGACTACTGAACCATCAATAACTATTGGGAATGTATCCGAACCGACACCAATTCACTGCGTCTCAAGCACTCGTCTTTCCATATCACCCAATAAATATATCCTTGTGGATCTATGGGTAGCTCGAATTAGAATGTCTTTGAAATCCGTTGCTAAAGTCTATCACATCTTTGATGAATCAAAGCTCAATCTCGAATTCGTTGATTTGACGTAAAGTAAAACTCCTTTATAATATGATTGAGGCTTTTATAGGATTGTCATGATGTTGTATGAACTTATGAACTTTCTGACATCGCTGGACTATTGTTTACAAACTCGAATTTTAACTTAGGTCACTCACGATGCCGGTTGTGGTCAATTCGTTATTATGAAACTTGCGGTATCAACTCAATTATAGTTGATTTATTGCACAAGAATATTTCCATTATGAATTTTCTATCAACACTATAACCACGCCTTTGTCACCTTCAAAATCTCCCAAAATATTTTCAAAACAGAAGCAATTTTGCTTCAAATAAGTTGGAATTGGGAATACGTCATCTGGTGGTCTCATGGCTCCTTAATATGTTCTCTTTGTAATATTTAATCATTTTTTTTCTATATAGACACGTTTAGTAAAAAATTACCCAGAACCATAAGGTACTGACCGATAATAACAATCATTTTGAAATTAATTTTTCTAATTATTTTGAGTCGCTACTCGCAAAACAGCTTCGGTTCCTAGTTGCTTTCGTTTACAGTAAAATTGTTTTGAATAATTTCTTCCTCATAATTTGTGTAAAATTGATATATTTTAATTATTAGGGAAAATAAACCTGACTTGACTCACATTTCTGTGTCGAAAAACGCACTGACGAATAAGTGTTTGTGAAAATATTTAAAAATTAATTTCATTTATTTGTTTGATTATGTTCTTTTACAGACTGAATACTTATCCTTTACATGTCATTGATTCGCTATTATCACGGAGTATTGCTTGCACAATTTAGATCGGGCTCTTGTGACACTTCGGTTCCTTTTGAATTATACTATGTTGAGTTGATATGCATATTGCCTTTGCATGATTGTCTTTATATGAGTAAAATACTTTTGTGCATCGAATTATATCATTTTTTTTTATTTTGCATATTATATTACAACGGTATCAGTTCATCTTACATATTTGGATTTGCTTCCTTATTATTTGATCCACAATAATCTCACAGGCATTCACAGTGTAACTCCTTTCTTCCTAAAAATCATGAAGATTTTACACAACTTCTACTATGTGGAATTAGTTACTAGCAAGTCGCTTCCCACTTTCACCTAAACCTGTGGTTGGCAAATTGTGGTCCGCGAACAAAATGTGGCTCATAAACAATTTTTGTGGCCCTAGAACGATCTCAATTTTAATGCAAATATTGCTCATAAATTGATTATTATCTGCGGACTGATTTCGAAACAAAGACTGTTGTGCGGCGTTTTATTTGTAGTAATTAGCGTATGCAAAAACACAAGTTGGTTGTGTGTCGTTTACTCGCCGAACCTGCCCGAATTAATACTGAAATAGGTATCGCGAGCGCGTCTAATTTGAATTTTACTGTTGTCATTGCTCATATGCGGAAATTAATGCGACATATCAATGTGCATATTTGGACGAGTACCACATAAAGTTTGCCGACCACTGACTCGAACTAATGTCTCATCATTCGTGTTTTCATTATTTTGGTGTTGAAGCCTTTTACTATTATTTATTTGATTTTGGGCATGAGCCGAGAACTTCATTTTTTATTTCTGTATATTTATATTGAAATATAACATAATCTCAATATCGCATTTTTAATTTTTTTGATTTGAAAAAAAAAAACGTTTGCAACAACTTGTCATAATGCGGTGATGAAATCAATTTATTTTGTGCTATTTTTTCCGATATAGCGATTCTTTCTTAGCTTATCGTTATTGAGTTGTTGTGCACACTTATCGAACATCAGACAAGGTATACAAAAACCTTGGCCCACAAACTTCTTGGAACAGAAACTTTGCCGCATCAAAACTTCACCCCACGTTATTCTGCTAAGCCAGCGATTGTGTTCTATTGTCAGTCGTCATGATACGATGACTCATATTATTGGTGCCATAATTATATTACATGGCACATTAGGCTGTTTCAGGCTTACAACTTGTTTTGATTGTTTTTGAAGTGTAATTTGTGTTACTTGTTTTTTATCAGGTATAATTTCTGGCTCTCAAATAGCGTTAACCGATTGATTATTCTTAGTATAACAAATGTCATGTAAAATGCGACTTTGTCGCTTAATTAAATTATTCAATTGTGAAGTTCTGCAGCGAAGCGCCGTCTTAAACATTAAAGAGAACAATTTAGACCCAATTGATAGCAAGTGCCATAGAGTTTAATTTATCATCAGAAAGAACGTTTCCTCTAGAAACCACTTTTAAGGGGTTCCACAAAGTTTGTAAATCTCACGACACTCGGTGGTGCAGGAGAGTTGCAGATTATGTCTGTTTCTGAAGAGCCAACCCGTCAAAATTTTTCGTTCAATGGAGCAAATACAGAACAATTTTAAGATTATATTAAACAAAATTACAATAAAGTTATTGAATTTATGACACTCGCAATAAATTGTTATGAATAAAAAAAATACAGTTTGTTTGGGCAATAATTGGGTAATATTAGATCGTTGTCGTTATTAGAGATTCAGCAAATTCAATAAATTGGCACGAAAATTCTAGGATTTGAATTTATATGTCAGTTATTGTATCGTGCTTAGAATAGACGATCTACATAATCGTCGATCAACACAACGACATATTCTAAAAGCAATGAAGAATTAGCGGGTGAATTCTTGTTCCCTATTGCACACTCCCTCACCTCGAGATTGATGTAAAATGCGCTGTACTTGGAAATAAATTTTGACTGCAACTCAGCATCTCAGGGTATATCAGGTTAGTAGGCCCATGCATTGCAAACAGGTTTATAAAAATAATACTGTATTTCCATTACAGCGCGAATATAACTTTAACAGCTGTGTTGTTTTGAAGCGCAATAATGTTTTTCAGGTGAACCTTTGGAAAATGTAAAACCACAATTTATTTTGAGCAGTGAAATAGCGAAGTGGATGTCTCAAGCGAATCCCCAACAAATATTCAGTATGATATTTAGAGGCTTTTAATTATTTTGCTCATCATCAAGGAAGAAGCGTCATCTCACAAAGAATGAGTATACACTATGCATACATAAATCCGTATCTTCTGAATACGTAGCAAAATTTAGCACATATGTAATCACGATCGTCCATAACACCATGTTCATGAAAACAAACAAATGACTAGAAAAATATTTTTCTGAACACTCAAGAACCTCAAGGTGAACTTCACCACAGAAAGAACCTCAAAGGTTACTTATTTTCAAGTTACATAAATTTTCCGTTTTGCGTTTGCCCAATTTATTACACCCGGATCAAGGTTGATGTGGCGGTGGTTTCTTCTGCTGTGAATGGCACATCAGAATAATCACACGAGTAGGAAATTTAGCACGAACGACATCTTAAGGTAAGTCTAAGAAGGGCTTCGTTGAGAAATTGTTTGACCTTGTCGCATGTCAATGTTTTATGCGTAGTTTTAAGCCGACTTTATATTTTCAAATTCGTCCAGAAGCAGGATTAAATTCGGTCGAATGGAAAACATGCATTCTGTTGGAGTAATAGAACGAACAGATCGCTGCTGATATAATAATGTTATTGTACACGAAACGTTAGCATGTACATAAACCTATCTTCTCGATACATTGATTTGATATAAGACAACAGAAAGACCAGCTCGACAATCGATTCTATCCTGAGTATTTAACGTTTAATATTGTCAATGACAATTATACTTGCCTTGCGTAAAATTTGTGAAACTAATCTTAAATTAGAACCGATTTTAACATAGTATATAAACGGAATGTGATGATTTTTTAATTGAAACATTTAGATTCAAACAATTAGTTATAATTTCCAAATAACAATTCACACCCTCAGAAAAGCACTTTATTCAAACACTGTTATTCAAATAATTGATAATCATACTTGAGTGTGGTTTGTCGAAATACAAAATATCTTCCAGGTGTTGAATTGAATTAACATCTTGATTTTGAGTGTCTAAAAGCTAACAGCCATTTAATACTTGACCAGACATGAACCCTAAAAATAATTTAGTTTTATTATTCATCCACACCTGATTCTCTGGGGAGATAAAAATAAAATCTATAAAAGACGTGGTCTAAAATACCAACACGCTTTACAACAGAGTAGTAAAACAAAAGTCCTTTGATACATCGATTTCTCCTTAATTGTATCATTTCCCGTCTTGAGTTTCGCAATTAAAATCGTGTACCGGAGCGCTTGATATTATTCGCTTTGCTTTGTTTACGATCAGACAACTCATACGATCGCATTTTGATTAGGTTATGGTCACTACAAACACTGACCAGCGATTATCGTAATTAAGTTATGACTAATTAATCGTCGGATTAAAATCATAAATGATTTGTCAACAATTTGTTCCCCAATTTTGTACTTGTTTTTATGAACCTATAACATGCTTAAATCGTTACATCACTAACTTATTACATCAATAATCCGATATTTCTAGTGAATTATTACCTTTGATACATTAGGGTAATTAATAGAGATTATATTTTATTCTGAATGTGAGGTATTGTGTTATCTCTTAGATGAATGTATATTCAGAGTTTTTATATCTCTATTTAACTAAATAAATTGGCCACAATACGCACATATTCATATCCACTATGGTGAAAATGGCGACCACGTCCGTGTATCTAAGACAAATAAATGGCTAACTAATCCCGCACCAGGCATGGAAACCAGACCATACCCTGGTACTCCACATGGTTGAGCAGTTACGTCGGCTTTTCTCTTTTCTGGAATAAATATCAAACTCCTATCATAGCCGTGGGCAAATGCAATTCTAAAAAATAATTTCGCACCCTCATCGCATAGAATCGAATTATGAATTTTACTCAGTTATATGTGTTTTAATGTATGGGTAGAGTATGACCTTCCATCTTTGAACTTTTAATATATATATCACAAGTTTTATAACCCAAATATACTGACGGGTACAATTATCCCCAAACTCAGTAAATATAATAGTAATTTACCTACAATATTTATTTCTAATATGTATTGCTAATTTCCTAACCACAAAAGGTGTTCATTTCTCAAAAGCTTTGCTTAGGACCGCAATTGGAGCTTTGAAACATATAAAATGTCTCCGAAGTTTTCCTATTTTGGAATAAAAGATTCCAATACAATAAATTGGGTTCCATTCTAGACAGGACTTTTACACAATTTTATCCGACAGCAGTCGTACATATGAGCAATACAGGATATGTTGCGTTGAAAATAGGCCAGCTGTGACTAACTCCAAAATGTGCGGAATTGGCTTTGATGAGACCAATTTAATGCTCTTATCTGTAAATCTATCAAAAATATAGGATTGTTTTAATAGAATTTGGCCACATAAATGGCTCAGGAGTGTCGCATCAATGTACATCTACAATAATCCAACCATCATCATACATTCATATTCAGTTAAAAGCAAATACATTCCACAAAAATCATAAAAGTAATAATCTCCCTAAAAATGAAATTGAGCAATTCAAAAATGAATCTATTTAAATTATGATAACTCTAGAAAGCATGCGTTGCAGTTTCACCTTCAAGCATGTCAGTAAACGCCAAACCGGATGTCAATCTCCCAATACGAGGAAAAATTGGATTGGCAATTGACAAGTAATTTTATGAATATCGTCAAGAATTTTGACGCCTTTTTGAACTCACACTTACCACCTTCCGATGTTTTGTCTTATCATCAGATCATTCTATCATGTATAATGCCGTGCGAACGTGGAAATATCTGGAAAAGTACAGCATTTTTGTCAACTTGAATAGATGTGGATTCATATTAAATCCTACATATACACTGAAGATAAATTCAGAATCATATCAGTTATTCAATGAAAATGCCAATAAAATGAGAAAATGCATAAAGAAGTGTTGCTTTAAGCAAAATTTGCGTTATAAATAGCTAAAGCTTTCCATTACTGAAACCATATCATTAATACGAAACAATACGACATAAATTAAACTATTTGCGGATCCATTGGACTGCAGTTAAGCAGAGAATTTTTTAAAAACAGTCACATATTCCTTCAAAATATCCTGTCTACTTCACCACATGCAAAATTCTGTAGCAAATACCAAAACATGTATGCGCCATCGAACTTTTCAGTGAGGAGCTCAATCGCATTGAAAACACTTGCTTCGTCAACTGAAGATCAAAAATATTATGACCTCGTGTTATTATAAGAATATTATTTTATTTGCAAGTTCATCAATATCTCCGGCTGTCAAATGGTAATTTAAATTAATACTCGCACTGCGAAAAATTCTGAATTCTAGCCGAAAAGTATTTTGGTAACAACGGCGACAATATATTATGTGTAAACAAAACTAAAGAAGATTAATCCTGCAAAAGACTTTTGCAGATTGATTATGTTTTCAAAATTAAAAACAACTTCGACAAAGTGTAAATGATTCAGTCAAATAGAAGCGTTAAGTAGAAATGCATAATCTCTTCAGTACTTGTTGTTATGAATGAGATTTTGTGAGACATTAGTTCGAGGTTTCGACAGTTTTATTTATCGATGCAAATCTCCCATAAATCTGACGTTTTCCAACAAACAATTTGACCCAGCGGATTTGAAAAGTGCGATTATATATCGTAAGAGTATCGCGAATCCTACAGAGTTATTGTAATTTCAGATTTGACACTAAGTTCTTCTAAATATTTGGGAAAGTCGCCAGGATTCCAATGAGATTATATTATACAGAGCAGTCAATAATACAGACGGCTTATAAAATATTATCGTAAATGTAAATTTAAGACGGAATTGTTGTTTACCTCTTATTTTTGGTTCGCAAGGAAATTATCGTAGAACCGTACTTTACCAACTCTGTCAGGCCGATTTATAGAATAGTTTTCTTGTCTTGTTGTAAATATAATTATATAATATCAAAACAACTATCAATATACTTCATACTTTCATATATTCACCTCGAAGAAGGCTCTTGGGAATCACTGTGATCAGTTCCGCAATTCAACGATGCCCATATCTCGTAATAATCATTTGCATACAGTGGCGCATCTCGGGGAAAGAAAATCGTGTTTTTGTAATTCTCGTTATTTTACTATTTAGCCTTTTAAACATCGCCTAAATCAAAAATCTTGTTATACTTTATTACGCTATTTAACTCATTTCGTAAAACAGTCAGTGTACGAACATTTAAAAATATCAAATTCCTTATTCCGGGAATAACTTACTCTATATAAAAAAGCACGTTTTATTATGTAATAACAATGGTACCGAGTGACGTGCCCATTTTCCGATATGGGAACACAAACACCAACAACAAAATTAACCCGGAACTAACTGGAATTGACGATGACGGTTTTAAAAATGCATCAATATACATGATTGAAAGCACTTAAGTTCCAAGACTATATTTCAAAACTATTTCTACTCTCAAAACAAAATTCCAAAATATGAAATTGGTCGAAACCGGTGCATAATCATTTGAATTTTCGGAATTCGGAAACGTCGTAACGAATAAAATAGGAAGTTTTATAACACATTGTGCAATTAAAAAAATGTTTGATATTGGCATTTCGATGGTAAGTTTATTTTTAAATTTGCTATAGAACATCAGACATACCAAAGAAACACCAAAGAAATATTAATATAAAATTGTGAAATACATTCATACTCAAACAAAATGACCTTTGTGTAGTGTACATTGCGAAATTCTTCTTACCTCATTCAATATCGCTCGAGGTAATAAAGTCAAATAACAAGTGTCATAAAATTGGAAAGATAAAATTGAAATATTTTGCGGATAAACCTTATATGGGGATATCGTTAAAGTGGAGAAAATAATACGAAACGTGATGAAGCAATTTGCTATTTTACACGCTCTTATCGGGTAATTTTGTGATAAACGATGTGTTTTGTCAAACTTTGAACGGAAATAATATCCGTAAATGTTATATACAAATCACACCCCACCATAATCATTTACATATTATCCGTTTGATTCTTTTAAAATTATATCTCAATATGCAAAGAAAATACAAATTTACAAGTGTATTAAAGCAGTCAAGTCAGATAAATTGAAATGTAATGATGCACTTGAACCCGAGATATAAGTTTGATTCATACACAAAGCAATGTATTGATGAAAATATGACAGATGATAAGACTTCTCGTGAATGTTGTCGATAATTTTGTAGAATAAATAATAAATTTACCATAACGACAAGTTAACCGATACAGGTGTTGTTATTAGTTTATTTCTATACAATTCATCTCATTCCATGTATCAATTGCAACCATGAAAGTCGATTTTCATCCGATAACTGAAGTTCAAAAACTAGCGAAACATATGAATTACAATAACGACTAGAATGCAAGAGCGTAAGCGTTATACATGATATGATCAAAGTAAGGTGATTCCACATTAAAACCAGGACCTATTAATAATCAAGGAATTTGAGATATGCAATTAGTAATTTGAGAATATCAAAGTGACACTCGAGCATTTTTGTCAAGGTCGATGTTCTTGTCATGTTATAAACAAGTCCAACGTAGTTTCATACAGTGTGGCAGGGTAGCTTAGTCGGCGTCCCAGAATTATGTATATATACCAATATGGAGGTAACTGATTTTGTTCGCCTACTTTACATCAAGTTGTGCCTATGAGTAGAGGTTATACTCACTTCACTAACCCAGACAGTCCCCGAACTCGTAATAGAACTAATATAAGGAAAATCGGAATAGAATTATGACCTAACCCTAACCTGGCACACATACTACGGGAGTACCGATTGGTCAGTGTCATCATTTTAACGTTTGATTTCGAATCAAGATAAACTTAAAGGCACAGGGGTGCACGTCAACCTGTAATAAACCAGTCAAAAGTTGCACACTTGATCGTCGATCAACAATCGCCATTGCATCGGTGAAGAACTCTATCTATATCCTATAATTGGCCATTCATAAAGTAGCTTTGCTTAATAGATACAACGGCGAACTGTGGATTTAAATTGACAAAGTTTTAAATAAATTGAAATATACCCAACATTATTTAATTTATTTAAAATAATATTGGTGTGAATATTGATTCATTTTTCAAGTGTTTCGCTTTTATTTTTTTCTCTATGTCGTGTTAAAATATTGAATTTGATAAGCACGTTTGTATCATGCAAAAGTATATGTATAAAATTTTTTTTATCCTTTTTCATCGGTATGTCATCATGATTTTACGATCTACGCCATTCAATGAGAACATCCACCTTCAAATAAGTCAAAAAAAAAATTCGATTATTTATTGTAATAAATTCAATAATATTTATATCTCAATATTTTGAAAAAACTGACATTTTAGTCAAATACTTTTATTTGTTAGAATCTATGAATTAAATTTATGCATTGGTCATTTATTGGTATTTTTTAACGCACTGTAATGTCAATTAACTTGTATTTATTTAATATTAAATAAAAACCGTTCCGTGTCATATTTTTCCTTGAATAAAAATTAATAAATAACAAGAATCGTCACTGCAATAATTCTATTTATTCTTTTACCATATTATTATTTTTAAAGAAAGTAACAATATCATTAAAATCCGCAACGTTTGTGTATACATTCGCCACATTTTCATAATCATTCATTGCGAAGGGCAACTTCATTAGATTGCCGCGGGTCATGGCGACATCGGAGGAAAAATATCGTCCGTCTCTCGCCTTTCAGTTACTAAATGCCGGTAATGCGACAGTTTGTTGGTCGCTCTCGGGGGACTCGTGCGTTGTGTGGTCTGCATTTAAAATTGATGTAGTCTGGTGTTTCAGAACACAATAGGCTTTGCAGGGCAGAGGTTAGGGAATCGAAAATTGTAGATGAAAGTCTGGCAGATTGGAGAAAGAATGCGAACTGGATGTTTACAATAATGTAAGTTTGTGTGAGTTATACAATAACGGATACAATAAAATATTTTATGCCAGCAAAACCGAGTGGTACTAAAGCGAGGTTTGTTGTTTAAATTTGACGGTTGTGTGAGTAAATCGATATCAACATTTCTGCTTGAATGGTGCCACCAAAATGACTTAATCGCTGTTTAGTGTTTCGTATTTTCAGTAATTAACAGCGGAAAAGCAAATCAATTTTCAAACCGATAATAATTAGAGTTATCACTAGCTAAATGTCAATGCTTTCGAACTGTATTTGCTGAGATTTGGGAATTTTAAAACCAACTGCTTCACATATTTTAAACATGTTACGCCAGGATTGGTTCAAGCGTAGCATAGATATAACTTTATTTATGTTATTACCAATGTTTTACTAATTTCGTGTATTAAAATGTGATGTATTGATCACCACAAAAATGGAATATCATCTAACTTTACCAACAAAAATTTCGCCGTATACTGATCTTATCGTCTGTCATAATAACAACAAACTTGCAATGATTGCAATTTAATTTCATATTTTATTCTAAAATTTAAACTATACGCCTATCAAGAAGCGACCTTTTACCAACGTTAGCAATATTTACTCTTGTAGTCAAAATTCGGGGTAATCAAAAATTGTAATTCATCAAACGCAATAACCCTACAAAGCGGACAAATAACAGTGGCACTTTGCTTATCGGCTAAGAAAACAAACAAAATCGTCGGATTTTTTTGTCGGTGAAGCACTTGAAGAATTTTCTCATACAGTAGCTTATAGATATATATCAGAATTTACGTATTGTTCAACCAAGCATGACACTTGAAATTTATCTTTGTGACATGCTTGGCCCGTTGTAAAATTGAACTGATCTTGTCCTAATAGTTAGTTGCCTTTGAAGTCAATTGGAATGCTCCCTTAAAGTTTAGCTGGCTGTGCTAAATGAAGGGTAAAAATTCTGTGTGAACAATTCTTTGCAAGCAAATATAAAATTTTTGAAGGCTGAGATATTCTAAGGTTTGCGGTGTTTGTTCTTTTGTACATCCGTACTGCGTTGTTTGCTTTGTATAATGCGATACCAAGTCGACATTAATATTTTATGTTACCTGGAAGATTACTGCTGCGTATAAGACGGTTAAGGTGTATTGTCGTAATAAGCATTTAAGAATACTGTAGTAGTTTTTGTCCTGATTAATACGGATTCAAATTTGCGAGAATAAATATGAAAAAAGAAATAAGATTTTAGACCAAAATGCGAGATATCTGTCACCATATTTTTTAGAAGATAACAGAAAAATACATCATCCATGAGCGAACTCCGTACAATACTAAAATATAGTAGATAGAGCAACACACTTTAGTTTTTTAGGGTTCCTATAGAGTGGGACATCCGTTTTAATATTGTAAGTAGTCAAACTTTTTATGGACGCAAGCACGGCCTATAGCAAACATCAATTTTATTTAAAGCTATGTACACTGTAAATATAGGCAGAGAAAGCTGAATAGACCAAATGTAGTAATTCTAAAAAACTGTTACTTAAAATAGCTTAAAAATTGTTTGCTTATCGGAACGATTCGACCGGGCCAACATCGCCACTTCGTTTGCCATCGGCTCGGGCAAGTATAACACGATACATGGCCAGATATTGGACATAGATGAGGTTCCTTGAGCTCTAACTGCTCTTTCCAAACGCCAAATCCAATTAATGTTTCCCTTTCCTGTCCATCGTTATCAATCATTGATTAAATAATCGTCTTATTTACCCCGATGGGATGTTTTTGTGCATTAAAATCTTCGATATTCCAACGAAAATAAATCGATGGGTGATTAATAAATATTATTTTCGATCTTTTTTTTATCCCTAACTTGATTAATTGAGGTTTGGATCGACGCCGCTAATTAAAAAAAACTCTGAAGGCGTGACTCAATAACGAAATCTCTTACAACTATATTTATTTTTCGTAAGAATTTGTCGGTATATATATGTATCCGTGAAGTATGATCCAAATATAAGTTTTTATCTTGCAATTGATTGAAGCATTGGGCTATTCATCAATAGCGATAATAAGAGGGACCACGACTGAGAAATTCAACTCTTGTATATAGTTGATGCAAACTGAATTTGATAGTCTGTTATAGTCGAAAAACCCAAGAACAGTTCTGGACAAAAATTTTTTTGTAATATATTTTTGATATATTTTTTCAAATTACGCTTTTCTTACTGTTTACGATTCTACGAATACTGTTTTGTTTCAAGTTTGTCAAAGTTTGATTGCGTTTGCGCTTCGTTTCCGATCTAATTTAATTGGAGTAAGGAAAAGAAAATTCGGTCAAAATACAGCAAAATTGAATACCTTTGAGTAGGAAATTGCAGAATATTAGACGTCCATGTTCTAATATGATTGTTGTTCTGGCAATCACGTGTCATATAAATATAAACTGAAATTGAAACGACATTTAGCGACAATTCTTATCCAATAGTCGTTTCCTTATATTTACGTTTCTGGGTAAGAACCTATCATTTGATCCTGTTAACTCAAAACTTTATTAAATTACCTAGAACATTCTGATTCAGATACTTATTTTGATATATGATTTAAACCAGTGGTTTTCAAACTTTTATGCCGCGCATCCTTTTTAAAAAGTTATCAAGTCTCGCGCCCCACCTCATAAACAAGAGAATTACTAACAATAAGCTACAAATAACAGATAGTAAGGCGAAAGTCTTTTTGTTTGTTTAAATGTTTAAAGAAACACGTTGAAAACACCTTTTGATTCAGATGCCTGTATTGCTATGATTCAATAAATATAAATTCCTACAAGGAATGGGAACTAGTAATACGGCGCCTTGACGTTGTGGTGAATTCCTGGAATTATTTTGAGTAGGCGGATCCGGCGAATTTTACGAGTCGCCGATTTCTCGACAAAGCGTTATTTTACAACCCATGTTGAAATGTTCATATTATGCATATTCACGTATTATGAGCCATTGATTCAATTCAGCATTTTTGGCTCAAACTATTTGTAATGAGCAATTTGACTGAGATAAATACGCATCACGTTACAAGGTACGCCTGCGTTATATCTCGGGACTTTCGTATTGTTTACGTTATAATTGCGTCAAAACACGTTTGCTGCGCGCTATCCATTGATTACTGCTTCCAATTTAATTTTAGTCTTTCAGAAAGTACAAGCCGAACGGCGTAATATAACACTAAAGCTCGATATGATTTTAATTGAATGTCCGTTACGTCGTTCTGAGTTTATTATTGTTTTGGATTTATTCAGCGGACACTTGACTATGTAAAGGTTTCACTAGATTGTTCAGCTGGACTAAAACACCATCCATCACCGTAGAGATGTCAGTTAACATTCGCTGCAAACACAGTGAAAAGCCTTGTTCAGGCAAATGAGCGATAGGCAGGCTAGATTATCCATTAAGAAAAATAGGCCCGTGCTAAGGGCACCAAGAGAAGCTGAGTTTGCAATGATGCATCAGTGTTTAATGAAATAATTGTAATTGGTCTGACGACTTAGACCTCAGGTTGAAATAAATTTTTGCCTATTTTTCGTTCTCGTGTATCATCTTAAATCTCTCTGTGAATGATTGTAGGTATGGCAACTATTTCCAAAACATATCATGTGAATTAATCATAACTTGGTGCTCAATTAGTAATGAATACTGAAACTTACACATTATTATTAAGCTTTTTTCGTTTTCACTGTTAATTTTACTAAATAATATACTGTGTTGTTTATTGTGTTTGAATGACACAGTAATTACATGTCATGTTTGGAAGATCGTCTCGAATACCTTTGGCGTGTTTGATCGCATATGGTGGTCGCGCGACAAGTCGGAAGTATTTTATTGGATTAAGTCTACGTTTTTGATGTGACTTAGAATTCAACCGTAAATACAAACTAGACTAATATCTTTCTAGTGCACTGTGTAGTTCATTGTGTTTGAATGACACAGTAATTACATGTCATGTTTGGAAGATCGTCTCGAATACCTTTGGCGTATTTGACCGCATTTGGTGGTCGCGCAACAAGTCGGAAGTATTTCATTGGATCAAGTCTACGTTTTTGATGTGACTCAGAATTCAACCGTAAATACAAACTAGACTAATATCTTTCCAGCGCTTGTTAGATATAGATAAAATGTCGATTATGCAATAGTTTAATATTCTAAAACTTACATTCTGCAATCCATTTCTAAAATCTAAAGTTCTAAATTTGATGTTTTAAACGATGAAAGAACGGTACAAGCCAAATTATACTTTGGGATTTGATGTTAATGTTTATGATTTGCTGCAATATTGGATACGTGCGCGCTTTGCCACCAACAAGCCGTAAAATAATAGTTAGTGAATTGGGTGGATATATCCATTTCTTTTTTTTTCATATTACGTTTCTGTACTATGAAAAGGATGTTTTCACCTTTGGACTTTACTGATATTTCAAATAAGTTCAAATATCTAGACAATCGTTGCATTCATCACGTTCCCTCAAAGCTAGTGGAAAAGCCACCGGAATTTTGTTGCCATCATTACACGCTTAGTTGCAAACAGACCTATATATTTACAAAAATATAATGACAAGTTTCCTCTTGAAATCGTATATCGTTTGAACAAGTGCTACTGACCCTACTTGCCCTGTGACCAAGAATTTATAGTAATGACATTCGGGATCAAAGGTCAAAGTTTTACAAAACGTTGACAAGGTAAAAGTCGCGAGTACATACACAACAGTAGTAACTCGGAGATGTGTATACTGGTAAATCAACGCTCCAGAAGTATGTGTACCAATATGGAAGTAACTAATTTTGTTCGCCTACCTTACATCAAGTTGTGTAAAGGAATGGAAGCCTATGGGCTGGGGGTGTATTCACTTGGCTAACACAGACAGTCCCCGAACTCGTAATAAAATAGAAAAAAGGACAATTGGAATAAAATTATGGCCTAAACCCAACCATATACACATACTATGGGAGTACCGATAAATCAAATGTTATTGATTCAGGCAAATTTGTAGTCGAAAGGTAATTGTGTTGCGTATATTGTAACTATTCCGCTTCTTTGGATACGTTAATTAGGGGAAAATAAAGCGTGTCGGTGTCTTCCAAATCTCATTGTCGTTTTCGCATTAGGAGCGTTAATTTCATGAAATTTATTTACGAAACATTTATACCATGTCAAAGTATAATAATCATCGATGGTGAAACGAAATATTAAAGAAATTGGTCGCTGGTCTTTGTCCAACTTGTTCGTCGTGATATTATTTGCACGTTCGTTTCGGCATGTGACATTATTTGAATACCGTCACAATGGTGCAATAGATTTTCTTAGAAATAAACACTGATTGATTTATAAATATTTTTTTAAACTTATCTGAATCGTGATTGGTTCGTACTTTACTTCCACTAACCCGTGTTATAAATGCATAACACTAATTAGTTTATTTAACCAAATGCCAATTATTGATATATGGTTTCGAAATGGCAGTTCTCAGCGTTTTGGTCGTATGCATTTAATTTTATTCTGAAGATATTCTACCTGTTCATTTTATTATATTTCAATTTCAAACGCTTAATATGGAAAGTTCGAAAATCAGGCTGTGACAAACAACCGTATGTACCCGTATTGTGTATGTTTTTGTTAAATGAGTTCATTACAAAGCATGCCATTCCAAAACAATCGATGCTTTTTCAGCCATCCGAGAGCATGGGAAACGAAGTATCATATTTCGTTGGCGCTTACAGAGTGGCACTGCAGCCCTCGCGCGATGAACACACTTACATATGTAAACGCCAGTATGCGTGGACGCAAATTGCAAAGTCTTTTCCGCCTCGGTAAAATTTATTGAACTTTGGTGGTGTGAGATTAAAAGCAGAAGAGGTATCAAACTTCTATCATGATAGGTTATGGTGAGTATGGGAATATTATATTCAGGCGATTCGAATCATCAAAGTCGTTAGAAACAGTAATGAACGAAATATGTGCAGTTTTGTGTGTCCGAGTGAATGTAGACGATAACTAGTTGCAGACCAGATAAATGCTCTTTCCATGATCGTGGTTTAGGGCTTTTGATAAATTTACCTGAGACCATAAACATACGCAAAATAGTCGACGTAATTTGGCATAATACTGCTGAACTTAATAGTACTGTACGAGCGGATCTTCTGTACGTATAGCTCAAAAATAGTCAGTTTATTTACTGTTTTTATTTATTTTTTTTATTATTTTGAGCATACCACGTGATGCTGTGCTTGAGTTGTTTCGAAAGTTTAAAAAACTTACATACCTGATAACACTAGGACAAGTTCTAAATTAGTTTAGCGAAGAAGTGTAGCTACTGAATCACGTATAAAAAGTCACTCGAAGTGATTAGATTGTGTACATTATCTCATACTGGCGCCTTTGTTATCTACAAAATTGTAATTCTCATTCGTGACCCCAATATGACGCCACGTCCACTGTCTATACGCCATCCATCTTTGTCGGTTTCGGAATTTCTTTAACATGTTTTCTGAGATTCATGATTGAGGAGATCAAAGGAGTTCCCTCTATTATCTTTCAGTATAGTGTACTGTATAGTATAATACTAACAGGGAAACAAAAACGAACTCTCAGTCAGACTTTTTATCACATAGTAGTAGTATTACGATGCATAATTTGTCGATGTTAAGAATATTTTAATAAAAAGTATTTATTTCATGAGCATGCGGACAAATTTTTTTTTCTGACCCACGAGTGGAATCGTATATCTGGATCACTGGTTCAGGAATAGTTTTGCAACTGCAAGAGTTACCAATATGAATAGATTTGCACTTTTAATGATTTTATGCTTTCACGTTGCACATAATTCAGGAAATAATTGTCTCTCGTTAGTGAAGCACTCTCTCGTTATGCATTTCAAAATTCAAACAAAGACTGGCCATTTATTTTGCAATACCTCGGATTTAACTATAAATTTAAAACAATTTAAAATTTTGAGAACACTGTTAGTCAAATTAAATTCACTTTAGAATGCAATCATGCAAAGCAATAATTTTCAATGCAATATTTATTGCTGATTGGCTCGGAATGCCAATGTGATGGAAATTTGATATTCATTTGAATTATCTTGATGTTTTTTGCAGTTATGGACCTATTGCGTTAGCGCGTTTCGGATATCTGATGATGAATGTATACGGCAGTATATATATGGGAGCAAAATTTTGAAAACAGGCTGGTATCGAATCAGTTATAGGTGACGTTTTCAGCAGTATATGGTCGTTGCATCCTGGGAGATTTATGCATATAGAATATAGATGATAACTGTAACCGTAGTAGGTAGGTTGTTGCCTGGCCAGGCTTTTATCGATCTCACTCCAGGTTCCGTTATTTCAACAAATCATGCCGAACTTATAGCTCTGAATTAAGATCGGGTTCGGCGATGAGCACGACATTTTTAGGAATGGGTTCTCACGAACACATGCGAACCACCTGAATCATAACATTTCTTATAACATGACCTTGCCAAATTACTGTATCAACATAGCAGTATTTAAATAGAATGGGTTCGCTGATTATTACGCGAATCTCACTACGTATATATGTATATTTGTATTATATTAACACGCTGTACAAAATCGGGCACTCCCGAAGTATGTGAACCAAGATGGCGCACAGCCTGAATCATAATCTGGTACAACTACTATGTTCAGGTTGTGCGCCATATTAGTGCACATACTTCTGGAGGTCCCAAAATTGGGCGCTCCAAAAGTATGTGTACCAATATGGAGGTAACTAATTTTTTTCGTCTATTTTACATCAAGTTGTATGAGGGGAAGGAAACCTATGGGCAGGGGGTATATTCACTTGGCTAACACAGACAGTCCCCGAACTCGTAATGGAACTAAGTAAGGAGAGCAGGTAATAAAATTATGGCCTAACCCTAACCTGGTATACTTACTTCGGAGTACCCTACATTGCGATTGGACTGATAATTTTCAATCATTTAGTACTTATTTTTGTATTTCGTATCGCCCATACAGTGGATTCGCTCACTCAGATCCAAATCCGCTCGTCGTACTTCTGAAATGATATCAGCGACTTAGTAAATATTATTCACATATTCACATGGATATGACCTGACCCGAAACATTCTTCATGGGTAGTGACGTTGTGCGGAAGCTTCAAATCATATCAGTCAGAAAGAGGTAATGGGGTTATAATCCCCGTTTAATGTCACTGAAAGGGTGAAAGTGCTCACCTACTCGCGTATTGTTCGTTTTCTTTTATAAAGCATCTATAAATCATAACAATACAGCAAAGCATAAATTTTTGAGTAAAAACTATTGAAATGAAGACTTTGGAATGCCTTTGTGTACTGCAAACGTTTTTTGAAATGTGGTGTCGGATTAAGTGTGAGAAAACCTTGTTTAGATACGGATGTATTGCTGTAATATAAACAGTGATAAATAGAAGAGAGAATTTAAAAAAAAAGGAATTTTGATGATCGCAGACTGTTTATAAAACGGAAACGTAACTTCGATTTTGCGCATTGCTTCGTTAGGCGGGAAAGTCAGACAATAATGAACGCTATATTCAATCTCTCTTTTTCGTGCTAACAGTGGATGGACGGAGAATGTTTTAGTAGTGCGTTAGACGCAGAGAAACGCAGATTATGCGACAAAAAAAAATGAAAATTTGAAAAACTGAATTTCAAATTTTGTGATTGTTAAAACGACTGAGAAAGCAAGCGATTTTCAAAATAAAATTGCTCTAATGTTGTTTGTTGGAACGGGTTAAAAAACATAATTTGCAGGATGTTGGAGATAACGTGTTAAATTGTGCACCGAAAGCACTCGGAAAAATTGGTCATTGGTTATCCAATTCACATAAACGTTTACATTTTCCTTTTTAATATTTTTCCTTCAGACTTTTCAGCTCATACTTAATTAATTTATAACAAATTATCGCTTATTGTCAATAATTGTATTTGTATCCTATTTTTTACAGGTAATATGAATTATCCGTAAATATATAATATAAGTCATATTGAAAAGCTGGAAAATTACACACCAATATGATGGCCACATGTGGAATACCCATTGGTAGTGCTTTGGACACAATCGGAAAAGTAGCAATCTTCACTTCACAATGGTCGACTATTCAAGCATTCATTCAAGCTACCATGTGGCACAACACGGAGCCAAAGACACTGGGCGTCAGCTATTGGGCAACTGCACTTTTATTAATTAGCTTGTGCGTTCCCGGACTCATATATTTTTTATTTAGTTTGATTTTTTCTACGTCTAAGATATTATCACAACGAAATGGATTGTTAAAAAAACTTATTTGTTGCTTGGTGCGTGTATCTCCTGCTACAATGTTAACAATATCGTCGTCGCCATGTTTAGACGAATATGCTGATATTCGAACTTGTGTTTTGTCATGTGGCGTAATTTCCATGAGTGTTTACGTGATTATAATAGCATGGAAACAGCAAGAAAATTTTGTGACGGAAGATATTTTAATTCCAAACTCAAATTATTCTCCAGTTGAGAAGGAAATGGGCTGTATGATCATATGCAAGCGAACCAGGGGACTGTTGAAAAATCTGCTAACAACTTCAAATATTGGAAATAGCGTTATTATTGCTGTATTTTTGTCCATGAGTGTGCGCTGGTGTTATGGATCGATCAATATCTTTTATGAGGATTGGAAGGCTTCCTCTGTTATGTTGATATGTGTTATTTTATACTCTATTTCTGTATTCGTATTGGAGGTTACCGGTGGAATGGAAAAACTAATTTCATTCAAGACTATCGACAACAGCTCGAAAGAATGTAACGGTAACCACGATAATTATTTAAAAGCACAAGTTCAGCTTTATAAAGCAAACGCAAATGGTAGTGACCAATTGGATAAATTTTCAATATCGACAAAACTTCAATACGATGAAAAATATCCAGAGGCACACGACGACCTACTAAAAGACACTACTCTTTGCCAGAATCCAAACGATCACCAAATACCAAGTCCAATAAAGGATAATGCTATTGTAGCGTCTGTCCCGGATCACAATGTTCATAATGCAAATATATCGGTAGCAGCACAGCAGTGTTACGCATTTTTCTACGCTATAATTCTTGCTACCGCCATAGGATCTCTTTCGTCACTCTCGCTGTGGATATTATCATCACCCGACGTTTTGTGTCTCTGGGGAGAAATTCCCACATACTTATCCGGGAATCTCATATTGGCAAGCTTTGCTGTGGGCTGTCTTGCAGCCATTCTTGTGGATGTGGAGGCTTTATCAAAATTTAGAGACAAAGAGTCGGACGAAAATTCCACTTCAAAATTTCAGGTAATTTTGTGAACCTATTTATTTCACTTTTTTCATATAAAATCATTTCCGTTTGAATTTTTTAATACCGAAGATAATAAAGGAAATGCTTTTAATAACATTCCATAGTCCACTCGTCAAAGATAATTTTCTTTGATCATAAAAATCGGGATTCAAAAGGGTTTTTGCGAAGGCATTAGATTGTGACCAATAGCCGACGTGAATCATTCAAATTACGCTTTATTACTGCAATGAAGACATATTTAGGGATTAAAATGATGATAATATAATTGAATAATTCATTACAACGGAAGCAGATGATTTGTTGTAATGAGTCGTTGACAAATTCGGCTTTACGAAATTATTTTTCACCTATAAGAGAATTGAAAACTTTAACATAAAAAACGTCTCACAGACTGCGTGAGGTGCGTGAGGAGTTTACTGCGCAAACACATTCAAATTAGGAATTCACAGGTCTGGAGAGAGACATAGGCCTTGCAGGACCGGGATATTCCAGGTTCGGCATTGCACATACCCAACTTCTCAAACTTTGCTAGATTGGCCAGGTAGAATTGGAATAATAACGGTTTGGCAGGACCGGGTAAAACCATACCCCTAATAAACGTTAACTCTTCCATTGCCTCATTTGTTTTTCAATGAAGATTGTAAGAAATAAAAATATTACTTATATTTTCTTTCAAGGCAACGCGACATAGGATCTTCCAGATCGGATTTCATGGATTTATTATCATCTTACTGATCGGTGGGACATCTCTCATTCTTTACACAAAAAACAGTTCGTTTTTATTCGGTTCCTGTCTGTTATGCCTTTCGTTTCCACTGTTATTTCGGATCGTTTTATTCTCTTCTTCAAATCTTACTTCAACGTGCAAAACATTTCAAACTAACGGAAAAAGAAAAACAACGTCTGCTCTGCCTGGAGTCCTTGTCGGTATGAGCGGGTTTGTTTTCTTTATTCTTCACGTCTTGAAAATCATGTTCATTAATCCACAACTATCAAGCATTGTGCATGGAAAAATAGGACTCATAACATGGATCGAAGTTATTCTAGGCGTTCTACCATTAATAATTTGCCCCATTGTAAAGGGTAAAATCAATGTCGTCGACCGCTTGAGATCTTCATCTACCGGCCCACTTTTATCGCCAGATTCAAAACGAAAGCCAACGAATAATTTTTCGGACCAAAGCAGAAAGGAGTTTTGGGAAATAAGAAAATATAAAAAAGCTAGTCAAGCACTGTTCATATTCATTATTCTTATATCAGCGGGAATTTCAAAATATCAATCAACCCAATATAAAATTTCATGCGACGCTTCAGCACCTGCACCTGTTTGCGAAGCAAATAATAAAAACAATTTTGACCTCCGTGTCATGACTTGGAATATATTGCTTGGCAACAAAATGAACGGTCGAAATAATCTCGACTCTATCACAACAATCATGGATGAATACAACCCGAATATTTTGGCGTTGCAAGAAGCTAACACGCTTCCAGCATATTGGGGTGGAAAGGACACTTTTGGGTATTTGCAGCAGAATTCAAAATCATGCAGACGTGCTGGAAAGATCGTAAATCCTATGCAAGGTGCATTTGAGGTTGGAATGTTGTCTACCTTGGAAATCATTGACAAATCTGCCAGTGTATTGCCCAATGGTGACGAACGAAAACTTCCGAGTTACACCATGGCCAAAATGGCGTGTAATGCCCAATCATTATGCCAAGAGTCGAATGATATCGAGCTAGGAAGTGGATTAGTGACGCGCCGTCATAACAAGACAATCCATTTTTACACCTTGCATGCAGTTTACAAAAACTGGACTTGTGAAAGATCGTCTGATTTATCTCGACAACAAATGTCGTTTTTGCACGATGATATCCGAAAATTACCAAGAGAAGATCCCGTGATTGTAATGGGAGACTTTAATATTAATCCGTCAGAGCCAGAGCTAGATATGTGGTTTGATAGCGATTTAGAATTCAAAAGTGTTTTGTGGCCGTCAAGAACGACTTTGAATGACACATCGAACACAATTTGCAAAGATAATTGTCCGTCAAACGACAGTAAATGTGTTTGTAAATGCCTCGATAATTCTTCCGATCCCCCTAATTCTACGTTACTAAACCGACGGGCCGCTGTAGATCATATATTTTACAGGGGATTGAGACTTGTCGAAGGACAAATATTGACTGATATTTATAAAATTCATGGGAATGTGTCCGATCATTATCCAATCCTTGCGGATTTTGCTTTCATTGAATAAGCAGAATTTCTTATAAAAGTAATTATCAAATTATTTATAACTAAATAAGAATCACGCCAAATATTATTCAGTTTGAATCAAGCGATCGTGCAAATGCCTGCCCGACGCTGCAACTCAAAATTACAGCCTTGTTTACTCTTCCTTTATTGCTTTTCCACAATCTTCCTTGAAAATTTTCGATTGTTATGATCGTTTGCATTTAGTAGAACATCCGAGGCGTCTCCCATGACGACCAAAAGATTTTCATTTTCTATTTATCTCATCAAAATGCGACATGAAGGGTAAAATTTCCATGCCCGACTTGTCAATACCCCTTAGAATTTTAATGGAATAGGTGGTAAATACAGTCGCCTATTATGATCGCATAAAATTTAGTTGTAAACCTGTGCCGAGATCGTTATGGGATACATCAGATAAAAGTGCTTTTATTTGCACCCAAGTACTGTACCCACAATCTATGTAACCGATCGATCACGACCACAAATGAT
This sequence comes from Styela clava, assembly GCF_964204865.1. Taxonomy (NCBI): domain Eukaryota; kingdom Metazoa; phylum Chordata; class Ascidiacea; order Stolidobranchia; family Styelidae; genus Styela; species Styela clava. The sequence goes on along the minus strand of NC_135251.1, from coordinate 11,591,939 downwards.
TTTGCACAAAACAAAATTTTTCAATGATGGCTCAAGTTTGACAAAAAAACATTTCGTGATCAAAATGGCCATTAGATTTCCGGTGAAAGTATTTTGGCAATAACATAAATTTACATCGGAATGTTTTCGATCATCATAAGGTGGGGAAACGCTATTTCAAAATAATTTTGTCCCTAATTATCACGATTTTATTGCTGTACGTATGTCCGCACCTTGGTACAGTGTTCAAATTACCGTGAAACAACCTTAAATGAGACGATTTTTAGTACTGTATACTGTCACCAGAAATAATCAACGTGTTCTGTTCTAGAATATTTTTCACTTAAACAAACACTATAAAGTCTCTGCTGCTTTTATCCGCGTCCTGTGATGATGAGGGCATCGTAAACACTGGCATAAATATCGCTTTACACAGCAGATAACATGACCGATTCGTTAACTTTTGCAGCCTTTGATCCTAATAACGCGGAAAAGACCACGAACTTTGAACTTTAATTGGCAAATCGAATTTTTCAGATTTTCGTAAATAAACGAAGTTGTCACGCTGGAATATGATTAGCAAATTTATTTCCACCTATTTCGCCTCAAACGTTGCTCTGAAAATTCTGCAATGGAGCAGAAAGGGAACCTATCTTTGTTTTTATTGAATCCATGAACTTGTACTCAAATGACCGAGACAGCCTAACCCTAAACCGCGTAGTCTTTTCGATTAACCACAGCACACAATTGATCAAAACAGTCTTTCAAAACCGAAATATTTTTACAACAAGGTTATTGTTTTAAGCAAACCAAAATGCCTATAATACCTAACTACATGCCTTTATGCAAACATAGAACAAATACTGAAATAAAGTTCAATACTATCACAAGTGTACGAACTCGCGTGACACGGAAAATATCTTCTATCCCAAGCATGTATAAATGAACCTTGCTAATCTAAACAACAAGAAGTATTTTCTATGAGTGTTTTTTTGTTTGAAATCAAATACTGGGATGTGAACCTTGCGTTATTGCCTGATTGAATTACTATATATTAATTTTAATACAGATTCGATTGAAGTGAAATCGCTGCATCTTTGAACTGTTTTTATTTTGTTTTCAAAAATCATCTCTGTAATTTGACTCCCAAAATAGAAGTCCAAAATTTTAAAGCGTACGGTATGATGTTCAATTGGTTTTAGTATGAAATCGGAAAGAGTGGATAATGTAATATAGCACACCGGCCTTGTTTTCAGTATTATCGCGATTTTGCTACAATAATATTTACACTATAAAACTGGCTAATAAATGGTTCAAAAATTTCAGTAAAATATTTTTTTTTATCATAATATTAAGTTTTTGTGTATTAAAGTGTCTGAGTATTTATTCCATTAGCATTCATTGCTTCCGTTTTATTCTCTTTGATTCGTGAGAAAGTTTCAAACAAAATATCTTTATAATATCTATCTATCTTTTTAATATACTTTAATTTTTTTATTGATCGCTTGATCAACATTAAATATTAATTACCAAATAACTTCATGTACGTGTGAAAGGTGTTATCCATTTTCGTTTTAAATTAAAGTATTTGTTCGTTTTAAAATTGAAATTTCAAAGTTTCAATCTTGTCTGTAGCACCTTAAATTGTATTCGCTGCGAAAACGTATACTCGCTCAGCCGAGCATGTTTCGCGCATTATTATCCTTGCTTGATAGAGTATCATAGTTTAAAGCTTGTCCAATTAAGGTTTCAATATTGTTTTTTTTTTCTTTTCTTTCTAAGATTCTCTTGATTGGTTATTTTAAAATGCTCCATGATGACAAATTTTATTTGGTTTTTCGCAGAACCAATATTAATTTACCTTTCAACAGTAAATTACATTTCCATATATATATTCTTATTAAGTACATTATTATTTCATTGCAATTAAAATATAGCAAATTGAATTACGTTGTCATGTTTTCAAGTTTAAAATGAAAATTGGCGTCAGTTCAAATTTTCTGACGTCATCGAGCTTGTATTGTCAACAGATCAAAATTCAAACGTCATCGTTCAAGAAATGACGGATGAAGACATTTACATGTTCCACATTGAACATAGACAGCCAATAACGCTCGATTCTTGGTTACACGAAGTGAACTCGTTGAAGTCGTTTTACTAACCTGTTGGTGCTTTTCATGTATAGTTATTGGAAATACAAATCGCTTCACTCTATTTTCAGTATTAAAGATGCAAATGATTTCTAGAATATCATAGTATTTTTTGTGAACTTTTCGACTCGTTGTAGGACTAATTTCGAGGAAAAGACAAATGCTTAAAGGAACTATATACATTAACGCCGATGGCACCGAATTCTGATTATTTGAGCATTACAGAATATAAGCACTGTAGTCATTCACAACATAAAATTTTGTCGAACTTACCAACCTCAATAAGTAATACACTATGCGACGTTGTGTTGTATTTATTTCGAATATCTCCACCCGATATTCACAGCGTACGACAGTTGGAGATGGTGGGAATTACCAAAGTTATTAATATATGACTATGTAATTTTACCAACACGGGAGAGTACTACTATAGGGTATTGAAGTGGTCCTTTCTTTTTGTCTACTTCCATAAAAGTCCGTTGCAATGAAGCTGCCTGAACAAGATATTATAATTGAAGTATTATAGAAATAAATAGGAATAGCATAAGATCTTACGTGGAAAGAGAGTTTGCTATTCCCCTAGTAATTTGATAATCTAGCCCTGCTGGCTAAATTTTAAACAATACGAAGAATTCGTGATGATGCAAATCTCCAGAAATCTTATATTGAAAACTATATTTTAACGACCGTCTTAAGTTTACGGATTTCATCAGGCCTAATTAAACAAACATTTCCATCACGTACGGGAGACTCAGTCTAAATCGCAAGGCCACACTTACCACGCCACAGAATACAAATTAATGACACTTTTAGGCTTTATTACTTTTCACCTCATCACATTCTCTGAAATGTAAATCACCTCACACTGATCGAACTATCTGGAAGTCAATATGTTAGGTCATCATGAACATCACCAGCGTTTGATTGATAAATTGTTATCGGGATTAACTCGGGGCTAAGTGTATTTTTCCGGTGCGTTGCGCATAAAATGGATGGCCGTTAACCAACGCCGCATGCGTGAAATTTAAGCCGTTATAATTGTATCCAACTTTTCATGGATTATTTTATGGCTATTATAGTTTTCCCCGTGACGTCTAAAGCAAACGACAAATAAATGTGACATAATAACAGCTTCCATAGCGGGTGGTCAAATCTCCAACAATAATAATAATAGAAATGCAAATGCAGCATGATCATATAGTAGTAACGACGCCAAGTTACTTTTAAAATAAGCTGTCAAGTTGCTATTATGATATGCGTTTATAGATCTGATTTTTGTTTCGGTAAAATAAGACAACACACTGATTTATAAAATATTTGAATGTGAAACTTGCGGAATACTCTAAAAAACATTTATCCTGGAGCAGGAACAAATTTTGTAATTTAATATTTGGCGCATTTAAAGAGAGTCGTATAAGGACTTTTTCCTGTGTAGCATATGCATGGCCGGTGCTAGGAATTGCGCGGCCCGTTTCGAAATCCGATGGCGGGGCCCCTACTCTTTATAGTTAAATTGATGGGTTTTCATATTTCATAAAAAAAACATACATAAAAACCCAAAAAATTGACATTTAATAACATGTTAATCTAAATTTCTGAAATAAAGCAGAACAGAAGAATTTAATTGTTAATGGCGACATAACGATAATTTAATTTATCATGCATGACAAATAAATATTATGAGAAAGTTTATTTCACTTTTCATTTTACATTTCCAGTAGGACTTTGTACCTCATAATACAGAAAAGGACGGGGCCCAATTTGATAAAATCGGTCAAATCGGCCCTGAGCATATGATATTTGTATGTTAAGATATAATAACAACGTTAATCTGCTGTTTGTTAAATATGAATTGACGAAAGAGAAAGCACAAACGACTGTTTTATCTTGCAGCAAAACCATTTGGATCCCAAAAATTTTTTCGTCAAAATATTTTTAACATTTCCATACACTATGATACAAAGTGCTAAATTATATACGTCTAGATATTAGCAATAACCAACTGCTTTACAATTTGTAGGATATGATATGCTGGGAAATTTGACGTGCAGGTTCTTTACAGATTACTAATTTGACTATCTTCTTAAAAACCCAATGTCCACAAATAAAGCATACCAGGTTAAATCCAAACTAGGCCTACTAACCGTTGCAAAAATATCAGAAGCAGAATGGCTGATGTAATTCTAATTACACGGTTGAGCGGTTTGTTATCAGGTAATCTTAACTATTTCAATTTTTTTGTATGGGATAGAAATTCAATATAGTTTTTCACGTTTGCCCGGTCAATTGGGTTCACGTTTCCATCGATACGGTATCCCGAAGATTTCTTTGCTCTCTAGTTCTACCATGTGGTTGCATATCAGGGCTAGTAGCGTTATAATGATGAAGAGTTATCATACTTCGGAGTTTGAATATAAAATAGTTTAAACCTAAATCATTAAATAAATCGGAGAAAACGCTCAAATTCAAAAGCACATACGCATAAGTTAAGCAAAAGCAGGCAATCTGATATTCATGACAATATTATTAGTTGCGATGAAAATTGACAGGTATAAAAACTTATAGTTCAAAATTAAACGTCAAATACCCTATCGATAAGGTTTAAACGTTTACGACTACTTACGTTTTGTTTCATTAATTATAATTGCAATAAATTTTAAAGTATTTTTATGAAGAATAACAGGATACAGATTCCAGGCTATATTGAACATAAGAACACCACGACTTGTCATAGTAAACATTAAAATGGCACGTAAACGGTGGAGTACGCAGTACCACAGTACCTTGTGTATCTAATGAGTACACTGTGAAGAAACACCAACACCACAACGATGATGTATTGAAGCCAGATTGGTATCTTAATTTGCATCGCTTGCATATTTTCACATATACTGATCACCACTTCAAAATATTTTTAACATGCATGGTTAGTAGATAATTTTGTGTTGCAAACAGTCAGATAACGGATTAGTGGTAACAATGCTTGTCAAGGTAATCGTGATAACCACTCTGCCCAAATCTTCTTAGCAGTTGCAGTATACAACTCAGTAGATATCTCGCACTATTTTGTGAGTAAAAGAAATGATAAAAAGTAAAAGGTTCAGAAGATTGCTACTCTTTCACTCATTAGTTACCAGCAATACTAAATGTGGCTCCTGTTTTGCTCTATTTTCTAGGCTGCAAAGGTTATACTTTGACGCGGCATTGTTATCTGGTAGACACAAGTATAAGCCGCACAAATACAAAAGAGTGCCAAAAGCGAGTTTGCATCGAACGTGATCAATATTCACGTAATACTATAGCATTACAATCGGACTCTTGTACACGATTTTAGCTAAAACTTATTATATGGCTGGCAGTTTAGATGTGCTGTTGAACAATCATATATACTTAAGATTGCTGATTTTCAAAGAAATCTATCATTCGCATGACTTAGACATAAAGCCAGGGCCTGATTTAGACAATGAGTCCCCTCTTCAACAACGACGTCAAAAGTATATATTAGAGCAGGGGCAACTTCTCTAGTAGGCGGGCCAGATGTTGGAAAATGAAGTCCTCTGCGGGCCGGATTATTACGAAAATACTTCGGTATCCAATCTTTGTTAAATGCTCGACACTCTCTGTTAACTTTACAATTCTTGAGATATTTCATTCTAAAACTTTATATAAAATCTAACTTCTAAAATATTTAGAATCTAAATATAACTGATAACAGTAGTGGGGAATGTTTACAACGCTCTCTGCTTTGCCCTCATATTGTTTGTTTAACAAGTGTGCTAACGCAATTGTTTGTTGAGTATTTCACCAGCTCGCACTGACAGTGCGGTGAGAGTAGAGCAATCGGCAACTCTCAGGAATGATGCGTCGGACCACATTACAGAGTGTGGTTGGATACAGTCAGCGGGCCGGTCAAAATTTCATCGCGGGCCGCACCCGGCCCGCGGGCCGTATGTTGCCCACCCCTGTATTAGGGCGTCAAACCGGAAATCCTTCATAAATTAAAAACAAGAGAGCTATGCTCAAATATATGGACACTTCTGGAGAAAAATTTTATCTTTAACCACTGAAAATTTCAAAGCAATTGGTCCAGTATTCGAAGAGAAAAGCGATTTTTCAAAAATGAAGACGGAGACAAATAACAATAACAACAATATTTTGAAACGATCGTTATGTCCACTTCGTGTCCAATGAACGATAGTTTAAAATAAAAATGACGATGACCCCTAGGCATCAATGTACCTTGCCTAACCGGTAAAGGTTACCGGTGGAATGGAAAAACTAATTTCATCCAAGACTATCGACAACAGCTCGAAAGAATGTAACGGTAACCACGATAATTATTTCAAAGCACAAGTTCAGCTTTATAAAGCAAACGCAAATGATAGTGACCAATTGGATAAAGATAAATTTTCAATATCGACAAAACTGCAATACGATGAAAAATATCCAGAGGCACACGACGACCTATTGAAAGACACTACTCTTTGTCAGAATCCAAACGATCACCAAATACCAAGTCCAATAAAGGATAATGCTATTGTAGCGTCTGTCCCGGATCACAATGTTCATAATGCAAATATATCGGTAGCAGCACAGCAGTGTTACGCATTTTTCTACGCTATAATTCTTGCTACCGCCATAGGATCTCTTTCGTCACTCTCGCTGTGGATATTATCATCACCCGACGTTTTGTGTCTCTGGGGAGAAATTCCCACATACTTATCCGGGAATCTCATATTGGCAAGCTTTGCTGTGGGCTGTCTTGCAGCCATTCTTGTGGATGTGGAGGCTTTATCAAAATTTAGAGACACAGAGTCGGACGAAAATTCCACTTCAAAATTTCAGGTATTTTTGTGAACCTATTTATTTCACTTTTTTCATATAAAATCATTTCTGTTTGAATTTTTTAATACCAAAGATAATAGACGAAATGCTTTTAATAGCATTCCATAGTCCACTCGTTAAAGATAATTTTCTTTGATCATAAAAATCGGGATTCGAAAGGGTTTTTGCGAAGGCATTAGATTGTGACCAATAGCCGACGTGAATCATTCAAATTACGCTTTATTACTGCAATGAAGACATATTTAGGGATTAAAATGATGATAATATAATTGAATAATTCATTACAACGGAAGCAGATGATTTGTTGTAATGAGTCGTTGACAAATTCAGCTTTGCGAAATTATTTTTCACCTATAAGAGAATTGAAAACTTTAACATAAAAAACGTCTCACAGACTGCGTGAGGAGTTTACTGCGCAAACACATTCAAATTAGGAATTCACAGGTCTGGAGAGAGACATAGGCCTTGCAGGACCGGGATATTCCAGGTTCGGCATTGCACATACACAACTTCTCAAACCTCGCTAGATTGGCCAGGTAGAATTGGAATAATAACGGTTTGGCAGGACCGGGTAAAACCATACCCTTAATAAACGTTAACTCTTCCATTGCCTCATTTGTTTTAATGAAGATTGTAGGAAATAAAAATAATACTCATATTTTCTTTCAAGGCAACGCGACATAGGATCTTCCAGATCGGAATGCATGGATTCATTATCATCTTACTGATCGTTGGGACATCTCTCATTCTTTACACAAAAAACAGTTCGTTTTTATTCGGTTCCTGTCTGTTATGCCTTTCATTTCCACTGTTATTTCGGATCGTTTTATTCTCATCTTCAAATCTTACTTCAACGTGCAAAACATTTCAAACTAACGGAAAAAGAAAAACAACGTCTGCTCTGCCTGGAGTCCTCGTCGGTATGAGCGGGTTTGTTTTCTTTATTCTTCACGTCTTGAAAATCATGTTCATCAATCCACAACTATCAAGCATTGTGCATGGAAAAATAGGACTCATAACATGGATCGAAGTTATTCTAGGCATTCTACCATTAATAATTTGCCCCATTGTAAAGGGTAAAATCAATGTCGTCGACCGCTTGAGATCTTCATCTACCGGCCCACTTTTATCGCCAGATTCAAAACGAAAGCCAACGAATAATTTTTCTGACCAAAGCAGAAAGGAGTTTTGGGAAATAAGAAAATATAAAAAAGCTAGTCAAGCACTGTTCATATTCATTATTCTTATATCAGCGGGAATTTCAAAATATCAATCAACCCAATATAAAATTTCATGCGACGCTTCAGCACCTGCACCTGTTTGCGAAGCAAATAATAAAAACAATTTTGACCTCCGTGTCATGACTTGGAATATATTGCTTGGCAACAAAATGAACGGTCGAAATAATCTCGACTCTATCACAACAATCATGGATGAATACAACCCGAATATTTTGGCGTTGCAAGAAGCTAACACGCTTCCAGCATATTGGGGTGGAAAGGACACTTTTGGGTATTTGCAGCAGAATTCAAAATCATGCAGACGTGCTGGAAAGATCGTAAATCCTATGCAAGGTGCATTTGAGGTTGGAATGTTGTCTACTTTGGAAATCATTGACAAATCTGCCAGTGTATTGCCCAATGGTGACGAACGAAAACTTCCGAGTTACACCATGGCCAAAATGGCGTGTAATGTCCAATCATTGTGCCAAGAGTCGAATGATATCGAGCTAGGAAGTGGATTAGTGACGCGCCGTCATAACAAGACAATCCATTTTTACACCTTGCATGCAGTTTACAAAAACTGGACTTGTGAAAGATCGTCTGATTTATCTCGACAACAAATGTCGTTTTTGCACGATGATATCCGAAAATTACCAAGAGAAGATCCCGTGATTGTAATGGGAGACTTTAATATCAATCCGTCAGAGCCAGAGCTAGATATATGGTTTGATAACGATTTAGGATTCAAAAGTGTTTTGTGGCCGTCAAGAAGGACTTTGAATGACACATCGAATACGATTTGCAAAGATAATTGTCCGTCAAACGACAGTAAATGTGTTTGCGAATGCCTCGATAATTCTTCCGATCCCCCTAATTCTACGTTACTAAACCGACGGGCCGCTGTAGATCATATATTTTACAGGGGATTGAGACTTGTCGAAGGACAAATATTGACTGATATTTATAAAATTCATGGGAATGTGTCCGATCATTATCCGATCCTTGCGGATTTTGCTTTCATAGAATAAGCAGAATTTCTTATAAAAGTACTTAGCAAATTATTTATAACTAAATAACAATCACGCTTCAATCACGCCAAATATTATTCAGTTTGAATCAAGCGATCGTGCAAATGCCTGCCCGACGCTGCAACTCAAAATAACAGCCTTGTTTACTCTTCCTTTATTGCTTTTCCACAATCTTCCTTGAAAATTTTCGATTGTTATGATCGTTTGCATTTAGTAGAACATCCGAGGCGTCTCCCATGACGACCAAAAGATTTTCATTTTCTATTTATCTCATCAAAATGCGACATGAAGGGTCAAATTTTCATGCCCGACTTGTCAATACCCCTTAGAATTTTAATGGAATATGTGGTAAATACAGTCGCCTATTATGATCGCATAAAATTTAGTTGTAAACCTGTGCCGAGATCGTTATGGGATACATCAGATTAAAAGTGCTTTTATTTGCACCCAAGTACTGTACCCACAATCTATGTAACCGATCGATCACGACCACAAATGATTTTGCGCAAAAAAAAAATTTTTCAATGATGGCTCAAGTTTGACATAAAAACATTTCGTGATCAAAATGGCCATTAGATTTCCGGTGAAAGTATTTTGGCAATAACATAAATTTACATCGGAATGTTTTCGATCATCATAAGGTGGGGAAACGCTATTTCAAAATAATTTTGTCCCTAATTCTCACGATTTTATTGCTGTACGTATGTCCGCACCTTGGTACAGTATTCAAATTACCGTGAAATAACCTTGAATGAGACGATTTTTAGTACTGTATACTGTCACCAGAAATAATCAACCTGTTCTAGAATATTTTTCACTTAAACAAACACTATAAAGTCTCATAATGCTGCTTTTATCCGCGTCCTGTGATGATGAGGGCATCGTAAACACTGGCATAAACATCGCTTTACACAGCAGATAACATGACCGATCCGTAAACTTTTGCAGCCTTTGATCCTAATAACGCGGAAAAGACCACGAACTTTGAACTTTAATTGGCAAATCGAATTTTTCAGATTTTCCTAAATAAACGAAGTTGTCACGCTGAAATGTGATTAGCAAATTTATTTCCACCTATTTCGCCTCAAACGTTGCTCTAAAAATTCTGCAATGGAGCAGAAAGGGAACCTATCTTTGTTTTTATTGAATCAATGAACTTGTACTCAAATGACCGAGACAGCCTAACCCTAAACCGCGTAGTGTTTTCGATCAACCTCAGCACTCAATTGATCAAAACAGTCTTTCAAACCCGAAATATTTTCACAACAAGATTATTGTTTTAAGCAAACCAAAATGCCTATAATACCTAACTGCATGCCTTTATGCAAACATAGAACAAATACTGAATTAAAGTTCAATACTATCACAAGTGTACGAACTCGCGTAACACGGAAAACATTTTCTATCCCAAGCATGTATAAATGAACCTTGCTAATCTAAACAACAAGAAGTATTTTCTATGAGTGTTTTTTTGTTTGAAATCAAATACTGGGATGTGAACCTTGCGTTATTGCCTGATTGAATTACTATAAATTAATTTTAATACAGATTCGATTGAAGTGAAATCGCTGCATATTTGAACTATTTTTATTTTGTTTTCAAAAATCATCTCTGTAATTTGACTCCCAAAATAGAAGTCCAAAATTTTAAAGCGTACGGTATGATCTTCAAATGGTTTTAGTATGAAATCGGAAAGAGTGGATAATGTAATATAGCACACCGGCCTTGTTTTCAGTATTATCGCGATTTTGCTACAATAATATTTACACTATAAAACTGGCTAATAAATCGTTCAAAAATTTTAGTAAAATATTTTTTTCATCATAATATTAAGTTTTTGTGTATTATTAAAGTGTCTGAGTATTTATTCCATTAGCATTCATTGCGTCCGTTTTATTCTCTTTGATTCGTGAGAAAGTTTCAAACAAAATATCTTTATAATATCTATCTATCTTTTTAATATACTTTAATTTTTTTATTGATCGCTTGATCAACATTAAATATTAATTACCAAAAAAACTTCATGTACGTGTGAAAGGTGTTATTCATTTTCGTTTTAAATTAAAGTATTTGTTCGTTTTAAAATTGAAATTTCAAAGTTTCAATCTTGTCTGTAGCACCTTAAATTGTATTCGCTGCGAAAACGTATACTCGCTCAGCCGAGCATGTTTCGCGCATTATTATCCTTGCTTGATAGAGTATCATAGTTTAAAGCTTGTCCAATTAAGGTTTCAATATTGTTTTTTTTCCTTTTCTTTCTAAGATTCTCTTGATTGGTTATTTTAAAATGCTCCATGATGACAAATTTTATTTGGTTTTTCGCAGAACCAATATTAATTTACCTTTCAACAGTAAATTACATTTCCATATATATATTCTTATTAAGTACATTATTATTTCATTGCAATTAAAATATAGCAAATTGAATTACGTTGTCATGTTTTCAAGTTTAAAATGAAAATTGGCGTCAGTTCAAATTTTCTGACGTCATCGAGTTTGTATTGTCAACAGATCAAAATTCAAACGTCATCATTCAAGAAATGATGGATGAAGACATTTACATGTTCCACATTGAACATAGACAGCCAATAACGCCCGATTCTTGGTTACACGAAGTGAACTCATAAGTCATTTTACTAACCTGTTGGTGCTTTTCATGTATAGTTATTGGAAATACAAATCGCTTCACTCTATTTTCAGTATTAAAGATGCAAATGATTTCTAGAATATCATAGTATGTTTTGTGAACTTTTCGACTCGTTGTAGGACTAATTTCGAGGAAAAGACAAATGCTTAGAGGAACTATATACAGTAACGGCGATGGCACCGAATTCGGTTCTGATTATTTGAGCATTACAGAATATAAGCACTGTAGTCATTCACAACATAAAATTTTGTCGAACTTACCAACCTCAATAAGTAATACACTATGCGGCGTTGTGTTGTATTCATTTCGAATATATCCACCAGATATTTACAGCGTAAGACAGTTGGGAATGGTGGGAATTACCAAAGTTATTAATCTATGACTATGTAATTTTGCCAACACGGGAGATTACTACTACATGGCTACTCAACTATTTTTACCGAAGATCCGCATACGAAACTTCAAAAATATTTGGGTCAGGTCTTTTCAGAAATTATATTTCGGCATCCTTAAACACGCACTTCCTCGTCGACTAATGATTATTGGATAATCAAGATTGTTTATTATGGCGTTATAGTTCTTTTCATATGTATATAAATCTATAAAAGTGATTTGATAAAAGGATACTTTAAAAGTGGGGCTAATGATTCAAAATGAAAAATAAGGCGCGGTCCGAATCAAATACCCGAAAGGTCCGGATTCGGTCCGCCAGTTGAGTAGCCCTGCATTAGGGTATTGAAGTGGTTCTTCTTTTTTATCTACTTCCATAAAAGTCCGTTGCCATAAAGGTGCCTGAACAAGATAGTATTATGAAGATGAATAAATAAATAGGAAGACCTTAAGATCTTTCGTGGAAAGAGAGTTTGCTATTCCCCTAGTAATTTGATAATCTAGTCCTGCTGGCTAAATTTTAAACAATAGGAAGAATTCGTGATGATGCGAGTCTCCAGAAATCTTATATTGATTAACGATATTTTAATGACCGTCTTAAGTTTACGGATTTCATCAGGCTTAATTAAACAAACATTTCCATCACGTACGGGAGACTCAGTCTAAATCGCAAGGCCACACTTACCACGCCACAGAATACAAATTAATGACACTTTTAGGCTTTATTATTTTTCACCTCATCACATTCTCTGAAATGTAAATCACCTCACACTGATCGAACTATCTGGAAGTCAACATGTTAGGTCATCATGAACATCACCAGCGTTTGATTGATAAATTGTTATCGGGATTAACTCGGGGCTAAGTGTATTTTTCCGGTGCGTTGCGCATAAAATTGATGGCCGTTAACCAAAGCCGCATGCGTGAAATTTAAGCCGTTATAATTGTATCCAACTTTTCATGGATTATTTTATGGCTATTATAGTTTTCCCCGTGACGTCTAAACCAAACGACAAATAAATGTGACATAATAACAGCTTCCATAGCGGGTGGTCAAATCTCCAACAATAATAATAAAACAAATGCAAATGCAGCATGATCATATAGTAGTAACGACGCCAAGTTACTTTTAAAATAAGCTGTCAAGTTGCTATTATGATATGCGTTTATAGATCTGATTTTTGTTTCGGTAAAATAAGACAACACACTGATTTATAAAATATTTGAATGGGAAACTTGCGGAATACTCTAAAAAACATTTATCCTGGAGCGGGAACAAATTTTGTAATTTAATATTTGGCGCATTTAAAGAGAGCCGTATAAGGACTTTTTCCTGTGTAGCATATGCATGGCCGGTGCTAGAAATTGCGCGGCCCGTTTTGAAATCCGATGGCGGGGCCCCTACTCTTTATAGTTAAATTGATGGATTTTCATATTTCATAAAAAAAACATACATAAAAACCCCAAAAATTGACATTTAATAACATGTTAATCTAAATTTCTGAAATAAAGAAGAACAGAAGAATTTAATTGTTATTGGCGACATAACGATAATTTAATTTACCATGCATGACAAATTAATATTATGAGAAAGTTTATTTCACTTTTCATTTTCAGCAGGAATTTGTACCTCATAATACAGAAAAGGACGGGGCCCAATTTGATAAAATCGGTCAAATCGGCCCTGAGCATATGATATTTGTATGTTAAGATATAATAACAACGTTAATCTGCTGTTTGTTAAATATGAATTGACGAAAGAGAGAGTACAAACGACTGTTTTATCTTGCAGCAAAACCATTCGGATCCCAAAAATTTTTTCGTCAAAATATTTTTAAAATTTCAATACGCTATGATACAAAGTGATAAATTATATACGTCTAGATATTAGCAATAACCAACTGCTTCACAATTTGTAGGATATGATATGCTGGGAAATTTGACGTGCAGGTTCTTTACAGATTACTAATTTGACTATCTTCTTGAAAACTCAATGTCTACAAATAGAGCATACCAGGTTAAATCAAACCTAGGCTTAGCAACTGTTGCAAAAATATCAGGAGCAGAATGGCTGATGTAATTATAACTACAAGGTTGAGCTATTTGTTATCAGTCGATCTCAAATATTTCAATTTTTTTGTATGGGATAGAAATTCAATATAGTTTTTCACGTTTGCCCGGTTAATTGGGTTCACGTTTCCATCGATACGATATCCTAAAGATTTCTCTGCTCTCTAGTTCTACCATGTGGTTGTATATCGAGGCTAGTAGCGTTATAATGATAAAGGGTTATCATACTTCGGAGTTTGAATATAAAATAGTTTAAACCTAAATCATTAAATAAATCGGAAAAAACGCTCAAATTCAAAAGCACATACGAAAAGTTAAGCAAAAGCAGGCAATCTGATATTCATGGCAATATTATTAGTTGCGATGAAAATTGACAGGTATAAAAACTTATAATTCAAAATTAAACGTCAAATAACCTATCGATAAGGTATAAACGTTTACGACTACTTACGTTTTGTTTCATTAATTATAATTGCAATAAATTTTAAAGTATTTTTATGAAGAATAACAGGATACAGATTCCAGGCTATATTGAACATAAGAACACCACGACTTGTCATAGTGAACATTAAAATGGCACGTAAACGGTGGAGTACGCAGTACCACAGTACCTTGTGTATCTAATTATTACACTGTGAACAAACACCAACACCACAACGATGATGTATTGAAGCCAGTTTGGTATCTCAATTTGTATCGCTTATGGCTAATTTTCACATATGCTAATCACTATCTCAACATATTTTTAACATGCATGGTTAGCAGATAATTTTGTGTTGCAAACAGTCAGAAAACGGATTAGTATGCAGTATACAGCTTAGTAGATGACTATGTTTGTGAATAAAAGAAATGATGAAAAGTAAAAGGTTCAGAAGATTGCTACTCTTCCACTCATCAGTTACAAGCAATACTAAATGCGGTTCCTATTTTGCTCTATTTTCTAGGCTGCAAAGGTCATACTTTGACGCGGCATTGTTATCTAGTACAGGGGTTCTCAAACTTTTGGTGTTGCGGAGCCCTTGAAAAGGTTGACTATTATTCACGGAGCCCCAAAATAAATGTTAAAATTGTTACTTTCAGATTAATATTCCTGAGCAAGTTAAAAGTACTTTACCCAATTTAAATGCTGAACCTTTTTTAATAGGGTTGATGCAAGTCATAAATAAAACTAAATTTTAAGCATAAATTATATATATATACTAAAGCTGTGAATTTGACACTTGACAAACATACTAATAAATTAGGGGTCGATCGGCATATACATGTATTGTTACACAATGACGACGTTAATTGCTTTTTTGTTCTCGTGGGGAATCATCAGTTGAATGTGAAAAATATGTTACCATATTATAGTCATCGACGATGAAATGCTAAAAATAATAATTAATAAAGAGGTAAATCCGCAACTCACATTTCTTGATTGAAAAGCGGCATTCTAAAATATTAAAACTAAAACTTGAAATGGAAGATCACACGTTTGGTTTCAGCAGACTCGCCTCAGATTGAAAACGCTTTTATAGACATTGTAAATCACAAAATTTGGTGTTATGTTAGGTTTTCATCGTAGTAGTAACTGCGAAATCGAAACACAGTCAATTGTGCGCGCGATGTACCTTTTTTTCCCATTTTGAAACTACCGACGGAGCCGCACGCAATCAATTGTGCGCGCGATCCGCGATGTACCCTTTTTCATTCTGAAACTACCAACGGAGCCGAATGCAATAAAATAAATTTCAATTGTTCGTATTTTGCCCAGACATTGCGATTTTTTAAACGGCGATATCTTGCTTGAAAATAATCTTAAGTGCGAAAGAACGAATCAAGTTTGACAAATTCCAAGATCGCAAAAATACGACTCCAATTTATTTATAGTTGGCAGTTTATCACGTATTTTATGTTATTTTAGAATAGTATGCTTTCATTTTAGTAATCCTAATAGTAATCTCGAATCAAACGTGAGTAACGATTGAATATGTGGACATGGACATGGATTGAATATTTTACGCAACAGAAATCTCGTTATCCGTTTTTTTAATCGCAAAAAATGTTGCGCGGAAATTTCCGATTCCAATTTTGAACCACCTCCCTCTAAGAATCCTTGCTGCGCTCCTGCTTATAAATAATGTCATTTTTTAATTCCGCCTCTTTGCCATATTTCGAGGCTATACTGTTGTCATATATTATCAAAGCTGTTATTGCTTCTTTGAACAGTTACGAAATTAGTCAGTATTTTAAAAAGTAATCGAATAGCTCGCGGAGCCCCTGGGTTTCTCTTGCGGAGCACTGGGGCTCCGTACGGAGCACTTTGAGAACCTATGATCTAGTAGACACAAGTACTGTATAAGCCGCAAAAATACAAAAGAGAGTTCGCATCGAACGTGATCAATATTTACGTAATACTATAGCATTACAATCGGACTATTGAGCACGATTACAGATAAAACTTATTATATGGCTGGCAGTTTAGATGTGCTGTTGAACAATCATACCTAAGATTGCTGATTTTTAAAGAATTTAGCATTCGCATGATTTAGACATAGAGCCAGGGCCGGATTTAGACGATGAGGACGCCCCTCTTTAACAACGACGTCAAAAGTATATTGGAACGTCGAACCGGAAATTGTTCACAAATTAAAAACAACTTAAAAATGTATGATAGTTTAAAATATGACGATGCCCCCTAGGCATCAATGTACCTTGCTAATGGTAGATATGGCCCTGTTCAGAACATAGCATAGCTCATCACTAACAGAACCGCGTAACGTGAGTGACGTATGCCTGAGCATACGACAAAACAAATACTGCATGTTTACAGAGACATTCGTTCGCAATGCCATAGGAGTTGCTAGTTGATCTGCGTATTAGATTGTAATTAGAATTCAGTGCAACAAATAGCAAATAGTACAAGAGTTCTCAGGCGGCTGGGTTGTGAGTCTGTGACACACACGCAGTAGTTTATAGTTTTAGGTGGATGCTACATATTAGCGCTTATATCTATCCGAGCAAACCAAACGTACATTTGAAAGCTGGCACAGTGTGAAAGATATCCAAATACATTATAAATGAACGATGTTTCAAAAATGTCGTGTCCTACAGTTCTTGATTAGGATGGATCAACACTGTGTGGCAATAATTTAAATTAGGCATATTACTGTATATATGAATGGGAATTCATGCTATTTTATTGACAACGATGGGTATAATAGGAGTTTGGATATTCGCGTGTAGTGAGATTCACGCAAGTGAGTAGCACGACATTTTTGAGGGCATTTAGAGTTTGAGACATAAGGTATTAGTAGTAAACTCTACTACGAAAGAATGACTGCTGTAGATTTTTATGTATGTGTATATATGTGTGTGTGCATGTGTTGGTAGACAATTTCAGCAAGCGGATGAATCGTTTTATTCATTGTAGGCTCTCAACTGATTGAATCTAATAGTTTGTATTGTAACATGCCCAATGAAAATAATTTATCTTTACCTGTCAGACTGATATGTCTCAATATTATTAGTACATTTGACCACACAAAATGGTAATTGGAGCTAAATATATAAGTTCACAAATGAGAAAACCAACGAAGGGAATCTGGGGATTCATTGCAAGAAGAATAATATTAAAGCACAACCTCCATCTTGAAGAATCGACTTACCGAGCTTTGGCTGCGACTCCGGACCAGAATATCTTGGAACTGGGATTTGGTCTTGGTAATAATGAATTTGGGCTTCTTAACAATTCATTAATATGAAACTTCAGGAGCAATAGGTCACGAATATATGTTATCGCTGTGTTTAAACTTTTCATGCGCGTTTTTTATTACTATGCCAGGATAGTATATATTTTATGATTATTTTGATATTCTCTTTTCAGGTTATGGATTAAATACTGCGCTGGAAAACATTGCAACAAAAGGAAAAGGCACAGTATTCGGCGTAGATTACTCGAGCGATATCTGTAATGATGCCAGAAAATCTTTCAAAAGTCACATTTCGAAAGGAAAACTAATGATTTTGAACGAAGACGTTGCGAAGATGTCGCTACATAGCAATATTATTGATGGTGTGTTTCACACAAATTGCTTCTATTTTTGGCCTGATATTATTGCGTCATTAAACGAAATTCAACGCGTGATGAAACCTGGAGGTGTTATGGTAGCAGGAATGAACTTGGAAAGTCTTAACAAACGAGTGAAAGATGGACTTTTACAGAAATGGCAAATCGATCCGGAAAGATATTGCAGTGCTTTGGAGATGTCTGGGTTTGAAGATATAACTCAGGAAGACATATATAATGAAATTTTACAAAAATATTTGCGTATTATCAAATCAAGTAAACCAAAATAAATTATGTAATTCGACCGTAGTGATTAATTATATCAGCGTTTCCCAACCTTTTTTGGTCGCGGACTATTTTCTCACACGCGAAAACCTTTGCGGACTCAAAGTGCGTTTATTACAACCTGTGCGAAGAAGCAATAAAATCAAATACAACAGAATTGTAACGAATTTCAAAATCGTAATTGCGTTCGTTAAAAAGAGCCGACTTTTTTAATGTATTATTGGCTTTCTGTCGCACAATATTCAATCCAATGTCTTTCTATATTAATTTAATTGTGTTCATGGTAACTCGCGGTTGCTTCGACTTACGACAAGGTGAAAGCATTTATTCTTTAAAATGCCAATCGGCAATCTGTGAACATAATAATGTGAGACTATGTTGCCCGATTATTACTTATCGATCTTAAGATCGGTAAGTATAGTGATAGATATTTGTCTGTTAGATGCACGCGATATCTCACGAAAGCGAGGTCGAATCCGCTCCAAATTTTGCATGTGCATTCATCATAGCTTGGATCAGTAGACTATTGATTTTCGATGAATTATGTCATATAATTAGCGAGTTAAAAATTAATTAGTTATGGGACACACGTTGTCACTATGGAGTAAGAGCGCTGTTTGGGGGACCCCTAACTTTCGATCAATAAGTCTTCGGTCTCTGACCGATATTCTCGTATTTGGTTTTGTTACATATTTTTGCGATCTTGCAAATTTGTTATCGTTGTTAGAAAAATCTCACTATCTGTTATAAATTTCCAGAAAGTAGAACTTGATTCAGTACTTAATAAAAATATATTTAAAATATATTAGTAAATGAAAAATGAATATTCATCGCTTTGCTTTATTATTAATTTAATTGTGATCATTTTAATCTGTGATTGTGTTGGCGAAATAAAAGCAATACTACTCAGAAAATATCATGACAATCCGTGGACACAAAAATGCGTGGTAAAGGGCCCAATTATATTTTGTTTTGATGGAAAGCAGATGACAAACTACTGTTATTGGTAGGCCTAGGCGTAGGCCTACTTGCAGACTTAGGATAGGATGGGATAGGATTTACATATTTATCCCGGGGGAGAGAAAAGCCGATAAGACGGCTTATCCATATGGCGAACCACGGCCTCTCGTCCGGTTACCATTCCAAGTCGGGTATGGGATTAGATTTACTGTATTTTTTTTATTTTTTTCGGAAGCATGGACTTGGTGGTGCAGGAAGCCGTAACCGACCAGCGGTTACGTGAACCACCCAACAACGGCGAGGAGTCCAGCAATCCTCTCGCACATGACCATCCCTGCATGGGATTCGAACCTGCGAACCCACGCAGAGTAGTTAGAGGTGCGGTGGCGAGCGTATTCCTAACGCTTAGCCCGTTGAGCCACACCGCCGCGCACTTGACTTGTGTAAGGAATTAATCATCAATTGCCATGAGGTATTGTTTCCCTAGTTAGCAGGTAAACTATTAGTAAGTGTGAAAAGTTGAATAGATACCTAAAGTTTAACGCTAGTGCTCATGCAAAAAATAATCAGAATTCAATTGAATTCGCCATCTTGGAATACGCTCGCCATCGCATCTCTGATCCCCCTGGTAGTTTCACAGGTTCCAATCCCAGGCGGGGATAGTAATGTGCGAGAGGATTGCAGCTCTCCTCCCACTCAGTATGGTTCACACGACCGTTGGTCGATTACGACATCCCCCACCATCAAGCCCATGCTTCTGGAAACAAATAACTGGCTAACTAATCCCGACATAGAATGGTAATATATGCTCATTGATTGAAATGAGGAAGCTTATGAATATTTAAAGAAATTGATAACGACACATTATTAATCACCATCAACGAAGTTCTGTCCGCAAACAGTGAAACACAAGCGAGATGACTTTTGGACTTGACACCAAGCAGTCCTGCCAATAGATGGTATCCACATTGCGCGACGTTCCGGATCTTTTGAAAACAGTGGAATATAAGTGAAAATCCATTTCGTTGTCTATATACTACACGTACATACAACGGAACAATACGAAATAATCATTTTCAACAGTCAAACAAAACGGAAACGTATAATCCGACTTGCAACTGACAGCAGCCAAATGGACGTTTTTGTTTTTTTTGCCGTCCAGTAAACAAAGTCACGTGACCCGTGCAAGTCCTCTTATAAAACTCGATCTGACCGCCCAATCCATGCGATATAGCTGCATATTACAGGAATTCCATCTGACGTCAGTATGGGGCAAATTATTCTTGAATTATCGCGCCATCCCTGTTAAAACGTTCCTCTAATCTTGCGATTTGTGTAAACCATGCAACAAGCGAGTGCGCACAACTCCCAAGAATCCTAACTAAATAATTAGAACCCTGACGTGTGTCCATTTTTTAACATAAAGCAACTTACTCTTTCTTATCTGCAGATTTGGTACTCGCGCTTCCTCTTTCTTAGCTGTTGTTTCTCTTCTGGCTGTATTGGCATTTCTACAATTTTATCAACATGGTTAACTTGTTTTCTGCTTCTCGCAATTCTCCGTACAATCGTAAATTAATTTATGTGAGTTCAATAATTTGCAAAATGGCCTTTTGCACCTCGTTATTGCATATTTAGGAATTGCACCTATTTTTAATTCGGTCCTGCGGTATTTCGCAAAAAAAAAATAGAGGTTATGTTAGTACATCGCGCATTCGTCAATTTAGTCACAAACGTATCTAAAAAGCACCAAGTACGATGTACCGGTACCTGCAGTTTGCCGTACTGTTATGATGATCTGGATATGCAATATTTCGATTAGAACTTTTTTTTTTCAAGTCTGTTTCATAAGCGTACACAGGGTGCAGGCCCAGGGACACTGTCATGCCAGCCAAATATCAAACTTATATTCCCGAATTTCATAAAGTGTTTTCGGGTCAAACAAAATGTACTTTCTACGAAAACTAATACATTGGGACATCACGCTATCGCAGGATTTATATTTAGTTTTTGATTTGAAAGTATTGCTGCAACTTATTATAATGAAATGATATGGAAATATTGAATATTTGAAAAGTCTTATATTCAAACATTATGAGGTTATATTGGCAATATTTGCAATTTTGTTAACATACCGGTACGTCTTTGAAATAATCGAAGTTCTTCAGAGTCGGGAGCAAGAATTTTAATATAGACTAATATTGGATGGAGAACTATTATGAATAATAACATATGTTCGAAAATGATTAACTATGAAAAATTGAATTTATTTACAAAAAATCAAATTAGGCTATTCCGAATCTTTCCGGCCCGAGTAATATCAGAATATTTAATTATTACTGAATTAATGTAATCTGTACTACAATTTGGCCATATTTTGACATGTCTTTGGTGAATGAAAAGGTTCAGCCCACCTCTTCATGCACTCAACTTTGGTTGCGCAATTTCTGAATTTGGCACTTGACTCCAATTATAATCAACTTGGCGAAATCATTTTTTGTCCTTATACTGTTAAATTAAATACTGTTCACTCTTGTTTGGGAATTATTACAAAATTATTAAAAATTATTGCTGATTATGGAGTTGAAATAAACTTATTTTATAATATCTGAATATACAGAATGTAGTTTGAAAAGTTTGCTCAGTGGTAGAAAATGTCCAATTTGAATGAGGAATGTTCGGCAATTGACAATATATATTTGCAAAGCGCTCCACTCGTGGCAAAAGATCATGATCGAGCACTTCTTTCTGTAAATATTGGCTACATATTTGTAACAGAATAATGTACAAGATTTTTAATTGCAATATCTACAAGTATATGGCCGAGTTTGGATAATCTTTGGCCAATCTACTTCTCCATATGCATTCTGAAGTAATATTTTAAATAGCGAATATAAATTTGATTGAAGACTTGTTCAACGAAGAACATATAGAAGTCAATATATCAGTATATTGAATGTGTTTGATTTTAAAAAATTTATGAAAACTTAAATAATCTGGGATTTGTTTGGTCATTTTTTCCCATTTTCAAAAATGAAATGAACGATTTTTCTGTGATACAGAGAGACTATCTTGATCAAATTGTTCATTTTTCAAATAAAACTTCCTGAATAAAGAATAAACAAATTTGACATAAAAAATTAAAATAAATTTGAATCTTCGATTACTTCACGATATCTTTACGAGATCAAGCTTTCACCTGTTGGCTGCATGTTTTATATATTTTCATTCTTTTTGATTGTTACCAAAAATCTTAATCTTATTTATAATGTAGCTCTTGTAATAAGCACACACTAACTATTTTATCATTTCCTTTTTCCAGGCATTGCACCAGCAACAAAAATACGGGAATTTATGTGATGTTTGGCTTGTGATAGAGAATGAAAGATTTCCAGCACACAAAGCTGTACTTGCCTCATTCAGCTCGTATTTTCACACTTTATTTGAAAATGGACAACATGAGGATGAAGCTAAATCAAAGGTAAACTGATCGATAAATTTAATATAAGTTGTTTCCAACTCCTAGATAGGAGCCTAGGAGATATTTTAGGATGGATTGAATCTTTAATGACAGTTTAAGTAACTTTTTACATTTTTATCAAATTCATTTTCTCGCTCAAAAAGCTTTGAGCTTTTTTCTTTCTAATCCTTACTTACTCTTTAATAAGGACCAATTTTTCAGGCATGCAATGTCAAGGAAATAATTCTGTCATCAGTAAAGAAAAGTACTTTTCTGGTCATTCTCAACTTCATCTACACATCTAACCTTCACGTAGTCAAAGAGAATTTTAACGATATTCTTAGGACTTCAAGAAAATTACAAATTTCTGGTATTGTTGAAGTAAGTGGATATATGTTAATATGACTAAGTCTGGCTCAGCAGTTGCCCAACCATACTGAGTGTAATGAAAACCTTTGCACACTTTCACACTATTTTGTCTTCTAATAGCTATTAAATTTAATCCATTGATGAAATAATTAGAATTGCAAGTAAATTTGCGATTTTTCAAAAGTTCTAATTGTTTTTTTGCTTTTTGTATTATGTAGTAGAAGATTGGTTTTCCTACTTTGTGACATTGTGCCAATCTGATGATAGAACATTGCTTAATGACAAACATATTATTTTAAAGCTATGCACAAAAGTGATAGAAGATGAAACCATATTACCAACATTAATTGATGCCGAAAAGCCACAAAACAATGCAGAGGTTGAGGCAGACAATCAAGCAACCAATAAAATTCTGTATGTGGATTTGAATGATTGTGCTGATGAGAATAGCGTTACTGGTGAAATAACACAAGATTCTGGTCAGAACTTGGAAAAGGACTCTGACGTTTCCAATGGTAGTTATTGCATGCTTTGATCGTTGAAATACTGGAACTATCGTAGTTATTTGTCCTATTTGTATTAATTACCGCATGACAGAATGGTTGGTGTGCTAATCAGTTTTTGCCCTTTCTATTTTGTTCCATTCTTATTAATTATGATTTTTTTTGTGAAAATTGTGCGGTTGCATTCACTCTTGAATTTTTATTTAATAAGATCTTCTTAACCTAGTCTTCATAGTTAGATTGCATGTATAAAGTGCTCCAGTTACTGGATGGGAATGCAAACTTTCGAAATTCAAGCAGATAATTTGCATTCTGCTGATTATGCTATCCAATCTGCTTCCTCCGAGATTCGTTACTTACTGTCAGTGCGCTCCCTCTTTGGAGTTCTCAATTCCATATATGTCATATTGTCTAGAATTGATTCGTCACAATAACCAATGTCTCACAATAACCGGTGTAGGATTTCGCTCATGACTTTGTTCCGAAATGTGTTTTTTTTGCTTCTGAGTGCGTGTGACATTGCTTGAGCGAGGAAAACTGGAGAAACAAAATATTGTTAATGTTTAAAACAAATAAAGAGCAAATGAGAGGTTTTGGTTCTCTTTTTTTTTACTATTTCTATTTTTGCTATATTTTAAATCTCCTAATAACTCTAATGTCTGTCTTATTTTCAGGCAATTATCGGCAACATGTCACTGGTAAGTCACATCATCTTGGATTTGAGAAGCTTCCAGACACTCATTCTAATGGATGGCCGATGAGATCAAGAGTTACGTCATCTAGGTATGGATTAGTTATGACTGTAGCAGTAGGTATTTGTAAAATGTACATTGCTGTGATTATAGTCAATTTACTTACTTACATCTATTGTTAATCTGGCTTACAATTTGGCATGACAATAGTAAGTCACTAATTTCTAGAATAATTTTTTTCTGTGCTGACATAAAATGAACTACCTCATTGATTTTCATGATTTTGAAGTTTTTTTTTTTAACATTGCTTACTATACATGAATTTACTTTTTTAGCTGTATTGTACAATCACCAACCAATTGCAGAAATGAACTTCATTCTATGGCAGAGCCACTCCAAGTAAGTTTTTATCCGGATTGCCTAGGACATTGATATTAACAATGTTTAGAATGAACATGTTTGATTCAAACTTTCAAAAGATGCTCGTCATCAACGTGTCAACTTAATAAAAAAATATTTTATTGTGAGTTCAAATTCAGGGAATGTTGTTCCTTGTGTTTATCTCTATAGAATTAACCTTAATTTCTCTGTTATTTCTCTATCAAGGTGTGAAATAGTAGTTTCAATTTCCCATACCAATATCAACAATTAAAGCATTTCCTACATAAAAAGACCCGAAACTAATTAAGATATTGTTGTTTTGACAGGTCAGGTCTGTGTATTCTATTGCAACACATACAAAAGGAAAGAAACCAACAGGATTAGTTACAAATGCAACAAGTTCTTCCAGTGCAACTCAACCATGCTTCAGTCATAATTCAAACGCCCAAAATTTTAATGTGAAGGTTTGTGTATGAAATACTTGGGATAGTGTCTACTTTGGATTGGTGTAATTTTTCATTAATATATTCTATGACGTTCTGATACAAAATTATCGAATCATTCCTTGATTGATTGGTACATCATGATAAGCATCTTAGGAATATGGGAACATGCATACTATCACACCCCTACCCTGTGTGGGTCCACACTCACAGGTGTGAAACTACCGGTTTTGTTGCGCGAGAGGTTTTTAATATAGAATTTTTTCCATGGTACAGTTCTTCCACCTTATTTTAAAATCCCAGTACATATATCTTTGCTAATCAATCAGCACATCCATTAAAACAGAGGCCATAACTTCCGACAAAATTAATCCCTATAGTCTCCTATCTATTCAACCGACATAAATATATAAGTACTATTTCTTTCCTCTATCCCAATTTTAAAAATAGGTCTGTAATGATTCTACTTAACTGTCTAAAATTACTTCCGTTAGGGCTATAGAATTCACAAAGAAGAGCAAAAAACAAAAATTGATATACTGTAAAATCAAATTCGGCACAATTATTGATCCGAACAGCAACCTATCCATGCTGGCAAAAATATTCATCACCTTCATAAAAGGAGATGAGACAATAATACCAGAGTCTGTTCTCGATTAAACTGTTTGGCTTGCTCACTGAGCTGTATCTTTCTGCCAATCTTGTGTCTCTTTTTACTTAGGTACATCAGTAATAAATTATCCATGTCAGCGGTTCCCAAATGTTTTGCTCGTGCCTCGCTTAATTATCAGGGTCAAAGCGCGCTTAATAAAAAATGCTACTTTTAAATAAAACTCAATTTTAGGATTATTGATTTGTACTGTATGCCTACAGAGTAAAGTGAGAAGGTTTCTCTTCCCCATCTCTGCCTGATTTGCTATTGAAATGTGAAAAAAATCAATTCTGTTAGATTTTGTGGCAGGCATTGGCAACTCGCTGCACCATTTGGGAACCACTGACTTATGTGATACATTTGCATTCATGTTCTTTTATATTCAATATGTTAGGTTCGACCTAGGAAAGTTTACACTTGTTCTCACTGTGAGAAACCGTTCAGCAAAAAAGCCAACCTGCAGCGTCATATTTTAATCAAACACACAACTGGTCATCGGTATTCCTGTCCAAAGTGTAATAAAACGTAAGTTTAAATCCAGGGGTGTTCAAAACCGAATATTCGAGTATTGCTGTCTTCTGTATAAAATATTCTACATTGAACTCTATGAAACACCCCAAATTTGGTAAAATTTTCACATAGCTGTCTGTATTAATGCCAAATCGGTAATCGGTAGACAAATTACTTTTCCAATAATATCTGCCATCTTGTTTTCTTTAATCTCTATAAACAAATTCTTTACAAATTTAATCATTAGAATATCACCAATGGTGTAGATATCATAATACTGCAATCATAATGTTGCCAATCTTCTGTCTATATTTCATAATCTGCTGTTTATTAGATATCTACAGCATAAGGAATTTGATTGACATAATGGACGCCTTGGACGGTATCTATCAGTATTTCCATCTAATATCAGTTAATAAGTAACTGACTCGTATGGTATTTGTGGTGCAACACATCTTATCCTACCCCGTATTTCTAATAGTGTTGTGTTTTATTTCAGATATGCTATCAAGCAATCACTTCGCTACCACCTAACAACATCAGATTGTATGAAATTACCAACATTGCATCGAGATACTCCGAACACTATAAATACAACAGAACAACTAACACAGCCATTATCTTCTTATAATCATCATGCAAATTCGAATCATTTGCTCGACTTATCTTCTCTCGAAATGCAACAATATGCCAATATACACAGCAACCAAAAAGTACCAATAAGGTACGATGTTTTTCCTGTTATGTACTTGTATTAGGTAGTACCGTGTTTCCTGGAAAACAAGACCTAGCCTGCATTTTAAAAATGATTTTAATATGAACCCTCCCCTTAAAATAAGACCTAGTCAATCAGTTACCGGTAAATGAAATCTCTTTTGAAATTTATTAATCTAGTGACCTGCAAGACATTCCAGAGGGTGATGATATGGTCATTTTTGAATAATCTATTTTTAGTAGTTTTTCTAATTAAAATGTGTTATTTATAAGTAAATGGATATCAGTTTTCATATTTTGTAATATTTGTATATTTGAAAATCTCGTAATTCTCTAATTTGTAATTTTTCATTTTGATAAATGAAAATGAAAAAAGCGCCCATAAATAAGCCCTAGTAGTATTTTTTCAATCAAATTTGAACAAGACTCGTCTTATTTTCGGGGAAACACGATAAGTAGTGGTTGGTACCGGGCTTATTCATTGTTCAACGTGTGCTACTAAGAAGCGAACAATTTTCTTGTTACCAGTTGTGCATTCCAACTATAATTATTTTTATTTCTGATGATTTAATATAAGAATTCTTTTCGATTCAATTCTCATACTTAATGTAATGTCTAAAGATTGTTGCACTTACACATGAGTGAAAAAGCTAGGACTTAGCAAAACATTTTGAAGCTTCAAATTCTGTCTGGTCAGCAAAACATCCCATTGATAATCATGAGTTTATTCATGAGAGATCACAGTTAATTAAGTTGGCTAATTAGAAGTTGATAAAAGAAGAATATACTACTAATCTATCTGATTTTCCATGGATATACTCGGTAGTTTTATTATCATTTGTTTACAGTAATGCTGAAGTGTCGCTCAGTAATGGTTTTCCACATCAGTCATCATTGGTATCAACAAGTGTAGAAGACGTTATATCATTGAATATACCGACCACAGTAACACTGTTTCCAACCATAGCAAACCTTGATATGTCGACATGTAGGTACCGCACCATCTTACTTGTTCAAATCAATGCTCTAAGGCAGGGGTTCCCAAACTAGGGTCGCGACCCCAAATTGGGTCGGAGTGAAAAGTAGGTAGGGTCGCAAACAGTTCATGGGGTCGGTGGGGTCGCTGAGGTATGGTAGAGGATGGATGTACAAAACATCTAAGATTTGACAAACCATGTTAAATTTAGCAGTTTTTACCTTGCTGTAAAACAGGCCCATAGGCATCGCTCTATGCTTATGCTATAGAACAGGGATGGCGAACCTTTTTCAATGAATGGGTCAAAAATCACATTTTTATCGCGGAACATAAGAGAGTGGGTCACAGATATTTATTCAATGTTTGTATCTATAAAAACTTCTGAAACAAATCTTATAAGCTTCTGTCGGTGTAGTTTTGGGCTTCACTTATGCAGCACTTCTATCACTTTTTATGCCATTCGATTTTATGAAATTAGAGTACGAAAACACGCATCTGAGTTACTAAAAACGTTTAGGTTGATAACGGCAAATTATTTTACGGTCCAATAGAATTTAGAGGGAATATAGTAAATACATTTGGGGGTTAATTGCTATAGGAATTCCACTCTGATAATGTTATATTTTTTGATCAGCTTTTAACCACATTAAGGCACTTTTACACTGCCCCATTGTTATTTCAGATTTCTAAATTTTTATTTTAAGCCTGAATGATTTTGTTTTCTCAACGACATCGTAGACGATAAAATGCAGAGAAGCATATAGCTTCGTATTATTATTTGTATAACCCCTAAATCAGTCTGGAGATGCACTTCCGAAAGAGATAAGACGTTGCGAAAAATGGACATCAATTGCATTGTTATGTCATAAACGATGTCAGAGCCAATAGCTGGACAACGATACAGAGCGGTGCAGACCTGCGTCCAAGTTTAGGGATTTTGAAAATTACCTTTACCGGCCCGAAATCAACAAATTGAATATGAGCGATATAATAGTTATTGCTAGAATATTTTAAGGCCGGTTTTATCAATTTTTATCACTGATATGATAGCATTTTATTTTTATTTTATCCGTGCCTTAGCGGGTCACGAATAACACGCGGTGGGTCAATTTGTGACCCGCGGGTCAGTGGTTCGCCATCCCTGCTATAGAAAATGTAGGTGCTTATTGTAACATCACTGTTCGGTTTTAGCTTATTTTACTTAATACCACCACATGACCAATTCCAGGGAAAGAAGCTCTGAAGTTTCATGATATATATATATATATATATTGACCTAGGGTCGCTCTGGACACTTGAAAGTTGTCTTTGGGGTCGTCCTGAAAAAAACTTGGGAACCCCTGCTCTAAGGTGTTTCGGATTTATAATATATTGAAATTATGTCTGATTTGAACTGTGTTGACTTGACACTACAGGTTGCACATCTTAGGTTCAATTCAATGCGCCCCATCCCACCCCGGGTGCAATAAATTGAGTAAGCAATGCAGAACCGGAAAGATTGCAATTCATCTGAATAAAATTAACTCTTCGCATGTTGTGAGATATCAGTGGCTGCCTGAAGGGCCTTGTGCAGAGCAAAAGACATAAATAAGCATCTAGTGAAAAAACTTTGTTGTACTACTGAACAAGTGTAGAGGAACCACTCAAAATGAAAGTTACATGTAAATGGAGTGCCAGTCATTGATAAGAGAATCGAACAGTTCTGCTGTATATATGAATACATTGGGCGGTGCTGGTAATATTATTACTATGCAAATTTCAATTAAATATTCAAACCATCAAAAATGTTTAAGGCAACTGATATTTCATGACAATTTGAAAAATTTGGCGACAATCTTATTTTAGTAAATGAGCATTTATTTCAACTTCAAATGTCATTAGCATTCTCAGGAATTCCTCTGTGTATTTTGTGGAACTCAGTTATGCTATTTTGTTAGGCAATTTGTACAGATTCCAACAATACTTCTCTTAATATTGGAATTAAGTATTTTCTCACTCTTTTGATTTCAGTTTATTCACAGTTTAAACTAACAATCGTAACAAAATATTCCAAGGTATATCTTTGTATGATTCGGTTTTATTTCCTGTTATCATGTTTCTGTCGTTTATCAAGTTAATTTTTTATTTTCTATACTTTTTTAAATCTGTATTTAATTTTAGCGTTTGATCCAAGTACTATAGATGGAACAATTAGTAAATTCGCACAATCATCTTCAACATTCTCTCATTTGTCACATTCTACTCCTGTCTATGAACAAAGCACAAACAGTGATGATGACATGCCAACTATCAGCAGAGTACAAAGTATCCGACAATCTTTCCTATCAGACCAAGTAAGTGGAATCCTCCACGCTGCCACTTCTTGCCAAGAGTTTCCTTTGTACCTCTGATATTCCTACGGAGATTCATAAATTTTAATCTTGCATGGGATAGTTATGTACGAAGGGATTGCTGTACTCCTCACTGTCGTAGAGTGTTTCAGATAGCAAATATATATTCACATTTTATTATCTAATAAGAGTGTAATTCAAATAGTACAATATTTCCTTTTGGCCGAATTAGCGTTTAACACTTTTTTATAATCTTCAGGGGGATGGTGAGGATGACTCTGCTACCATGACGACACCTTTCATGAGTGAGTGTGGTTACATAATCTAATTCTAAATCACAATCTAAGAAAATGATACAAAACGAATCAGACTATTTCAAATTGATTTCATTCAACATTCAAATAAGTTTTCAATTCAGGAATAGCAGCTCATAATGGACTTTCCCCGATCTTTGACCCCCGAAAAATTCTTCTTATACTTTACCATTGCAAAATTTTCGGGCCTTATTTTAAGAGTGGTTTTGCGAGTTGGCGCCTGTAAAATGAGGTTCGTGTTTCAAACTATCATTATGATTTATCGCATACAAAAATCTGTTTTTTAAAAGTACCGGTAAAGAATTTTAGACTAGTCTATCACAGCTATTTCTACACTAATTTTTTATTACTGCAATTAGAATTAAAACTCCTAGGAAGACAGAGTGATCATTGAATTATCTGATTTGTATTCAAATTTCCGAAACACAACTGAAAACTAACGAATAGAGTTCAAGAACGTGAAAACGAGATAATGTTTACGACCACGCCTGAAAATCTGATCTTATTTGTTTGTTTTTGATTACTTTTAACACCAAATGAGTACATTGTCAAACTCTTTGAATCTCTCACAGATGACCAACTATCTTCACAATCTGACTTGTCATCGTGTCCAACTACACAAACTATGACAACAATCATAAATAGTGCACCTGGTACACCGGTAGATGGCGAATGCTCAAGTGGATCAGTATCCAATGTAAGTTGTGTAAAATACTCTTTTGCAGCAAATAGCAGGATGAAACGACGGAAATCCTATGCCATCTGGATTGTAAAAAAATTGGGTACTCCCGTAGACCGTAGTGTGTATGTCAGGTTAGGGTTAGGCCATAATTTTATTCTGATTTTCCTTATTTTAGTTTTATTGAGAGTTTGGGGACTGTCTGTCTCTGTGTTAGCCAAGTGAATATACCCCCTGCCCAAAGGATTCAGTCCCTTACACAACTTGATGTGAATTGGGCGAACAAAATATTTACCGCCATATTGGTACACACACTTCTAGAGCGCCAAAAATTGGCTAGGCAATGTCAAACCGAAAGTTCTTCTAAAATGAATAATCTCCTAACACACCAGTGGCTGATTCTAACCTATTCTGTGATACTGAATCCTAGAATCAATGTTTCCTATTCTTAGATGAAAACAACTGATGAGCATACTGACATATCAGGATTGAATCCTGTTGATATTTCCTCATTTGCTGATCTGCTAAATTTATCTAATACAGTGGAAGGTATGTAAATTGTTAGGAATAGTCGGCGTAATTGTGCTTCTTTAACTGATGCCATGAATCTTCAACATTTACTCCTCAACCAGTTTCCAACCAAAAACCAAGATGGGGGGAATTTCCTTATTTAACATAACATTTGATTTCCAAATTGAATAAAATGTTCAAATAAATTCTAAATAGTAAATTCTTGATATTAGAAATAATTTAGAAAATTTCAATTTTAAATTATCTTTTTAACAATTGACAGCTTATTTCAACTTGAAGAAATGTAGCAAATACAAATCATGTGATGCCATCTTAAGTTCACTACGTTATCAAATTCAATCTGTTTCAAAATATATTGATCTGTATAAAACATTATCCAGTTGACAATAAAATCTGTACTAGAATGGTATAGTTTTCCAGTTAGGTAATACTCTATGTAGGTGTTTTCTTTCACATAGAGCTTTGTGTTTACTATACTAACCCTAACATCTCAGACTTAACATTCATAAATCTGCATCATGTTATTTTCACACTACTTTTATTCTATGTTAACGTTTGTAATAAAATCTTTCATTCATTTCAATAGGTAACAGGTACCATCCCATACAACCTGCACTCGCCACCACACACAGTTATGATTATCCCAGCAGTGCAAACCATGTTCCGACTCCAGCCAATGCAAGTAAGCCAATCTACCTCTACGACCTTTTGGCACAAATCAAAGCACTATAACACTGCATATGACGCAAACTGGACAAAATGTAGTTAATTGAGAGGGGCATATCCGGTGGTGAGATTCAAAATTTAAAGAACCGGTTCTCTCATGTCGCAACATGACACTCTAATAACACATCATTTTCAAAAACGTCAAATACAGCACTAATTATCCATCAGCACCTAATTGCTGTTGTCTAACGTCTAAAACAAAAAACAAGAACGAATTCAATGATTATCAGGTCATTCCAAGAATGAGTTTGCCATACCGTGTGTCCTACCTCTGGGGTCTGGGCATAGCTCATATGTTCAAGTACCATCTCACTAAGCGTTGTACTTGAGAATAAACTCAATTTAAATCTTGAGTGTACAATGAGTTTCCTTGTCATGTAGTAAAAAGAAAAGGTGTTTGCAAGCCAGAATCGAGAAAATATATCATGGCACGAGAGTTGGCCCATGTTTAGAAAATCATAAAAATATACAATTTGGGTAAAAATTACAGAGAAACACAAATGACTTAAAAACATGATTGATGATTGTCATATTTAACTCTGAATATTCTTTTTCTAATCCTTTTTTATTCTATTTCAGATATAAATATTGATAATAATGTTCATGTTTGTGTGACTTGCAATCACTTGTTCTCATCCATGGAAGCATTTGATCAACACAAAAGGAAATGTTGTAAATGTCCGTTCTGTAACAGACTATTCACAGCGGTATGTTGAATTTATGACGATAATTATGATGGTGAACTGGATTTTTTTTAAATATGTTAGAACTATCTTGTAAAACAAATTGTTATACCAATGTTATATCGTGTGTGGTTAGCTTGTCCGCCAATTGCCTTCTTGAATATACTTTATGGACCATGCTTTCAAAATTACATTCGTATGTTCAAAATGCCGTTATACCAATTAATTTTTTTGCCAATTTACTAAGTAAAATTTGACTTATACTTCAGGGTATTTTGTAAAGTAGATCCATTTAAATTGACAATATATAACTCAAAAATAACTTTCTATTCAATTTATAGTTTACTATTTTGAAATGTTCATGGTATTTTACCTCTTACAGTATAACAATATGAAGAGGCATATCAACATTTTCCACATCAAGCAGAAACCCCATAAATGTAAAGTATGTGGCCGTGCATATGGCATCAAACAAAGCATGAGGATTCATATGCTCAACAAACATGGGATCCCATTCATCACAAGGAAATATCAGTACAAGAATAGAGATTCCAAGATCATCTAAGATTTCCATTCATTCAAGGAATATTGTGTAGTTTTTGTTCATTCCATTAACTGGAGCATTATTGTGTTATATTATTTTGTGCAATATCTACCGACTAAACTGCTAGTTTGTTTGTTTGTGTGATTCAGCTGAATAGCTATCAAAAGTATGACGTTGCATCAAGTTTGGGAGGAAAGGTGTTTAGCTCGCCAGGGTTAGATTTGTATCAGATTATTATTAATGACATATTTCATTCATTCTGTAGAGCCTACCTCCTTTTATCGCTGTGGTTTTGCGGCGAAACTCTTAAAAAAAACACAGCACAGCAACAATTCAAGTTGAAAACAGATTCTTGAAGATCGCTGATGACTGCATATGTCTTAAAATTAATACATTTTATTTTAACTTTCCTATCGGCGAAGCTGTTTAGAACTGTTTGTTGTGACGCCCGGGAATTAATATGAAACTATGTTTGAATATGTTGCAAAGCCCTAAGTATTATACTGCGAATGTTTCCCGGGGTAGGATGGCGTAATCTTTTGATTTGTTGAACTTTAAATGGGGCGAAGGTCCGACTGGAGAGGCCAGAGTACAATGTCACACGAGAATGTATATTTTACGCCAAAACATAATGGTTCTAAGTGAAATTCACAGACATTTCTCGCAAAACCTAAACAACAACAAATTACGAGATTCAAAACAAGGTGATAAAGTCGCAGTCCATAAGTCATTATGATACAAAAATCATTTGACAGACAATTTACGTGTCCAAATAATTAGCAACATTTTTGAAGACTGATATTATATTTCGCGATATTTCAAATACAAATTTGCAAAGCTAAAAATGTAAGTTTGTTTAGATGTGACTACAGAGGGTATTTATAAAAGTGTTCATTGAGGGTGCATTGGATGAGAGCAGAAGTTTTGTGCTTTTGTCTAAATTTAGAAAAAAAATAAGTGGTTCGCTTTGCGTGTAGGCTACGTTTTCTTGAAAACATGAAAACAAGGCTCAATGGCGCATGGATACCGGTAGGAAAACCCCTGAGTGCACCGTGAATACTAAATA
This sequence comes from Styela clava, assembly GCF_964204865.1. NCBI lineage: Eukaryota > Metazoa > Chordata > Ascidiacea > Stolidobranchia > Styelidae > Styela > Styela clava. The sequence goes on along the minus strand of NC_135251.1, from coordinate 11,556,738 downwards.
AGAAGGGTTTAAACAGAAAACATTTTGATGGAACATCGAGTCCATAGAACACGAGGAAATTTCATTGGTGATTCTACATGTGTGTGCTCTTTCTGATCACCTTCATCATTCTAGTGACCTTGCGTCTTCATATTTACCGTGCCTGGAAGAGGAAACGAATTTAATTCGTATCAGCTGTCATTTTACTGGTATTGCAATTTGGATTTAGCTCTCAGATTGACAGACTACTTGCCGTTCACGTAGCCGCTGGTCGGTTTCGGCCTCCTCTACACTGGCATGGGCAAATTACGGACCGCGGGTCGAATCCTAAAAAAATAGCTCAACGAATTTGTTGACTTTTCAATTAAATTTAATATTGGCTCAAGGCTTATTGTTTTCCACTTTTTCTTTTGTACCACTGTAAATATTGTTCATAGAATTTAACCTATCACGCCACACTCACATGACCCGCCAGCAGTGGCGTAGCAAAACTCTCGTGCCCCCCCCCCCCCCCCCGCAAAAATATTTCGTGGAAATGACCCTAAAAACTCTCGGACATAAGCTAAAACAACGCTTTTATTTATTTCGTCAAAAAGCATAACACGTCGCTATTAATGGTAACCTAAAATTTGCCGTTTATCTTGATCACTTTAATTTTTTTCATACGTGCTTCCTCTTCTGCCCTTTCTTTGCGTTTCTGTGCGCCACTGAGAGGTTTTGCTTTCGACATCATTCTGACAACCTTTCTAACTTTGCCGGTGCGATCAAACCACAAAACGCCGAAAATCGACGACTCCCTGGCATTGTTACGTACCAAAATGTTTTGAGCAGAACTAACATCAACGTTTTAAAATGTGCATTACTGGTTTTGCAATGCAGCTTTTGGTTTTACGGCTTAAATTTCTAAATTCTAATTTCTAACCGCTTAGGCCCCTTTGCGCTGTGGGCCCTCCCGCGACCGCGGGGGTTGCGGGGGTGGATGCTACGCCACTGCCCGCCAGTCTAGGTGGGCAAAATTCCTGGCCCCTTGTTCAAAAACCTTGCCCACCCCTGTACCATCAAGTTCATGTGTCTGAAATAAATAAACGGTCCACTATCCCATATCCGACATGAGCTGATAGGCCGTGGCTTATCTCGTCCTATCGGTTTTCCTCTCTCCCACGATAAATAGAAAAATTCCATCCTAATTACGATATATTAAATGTTTGTGCCCACTAGGTTTAAAATAGAGCAATATTGACGTTGAAAAATCCGTGTTCCCCTTAATATTTTATATCATAGCTTTTGAATAAAAAGCACCATTTTTAATTAATGGAAAAATTTAAGACCTCTATAGTCAGACTTATTCAATTTATTTGCAAAACTTTTAAAAACATGAATATTTTTCTTTAAGCTCCGAACATATTATTTTTACAGGGAGCACTTGTTAGCGTGGAAGAGCTGACGAGTCAGGCACAGTGGTTTACTACTACAGTTCCCATGTTATGTAGCTTAGCTTAATCCTGTAATCGCATTTTACTTTGATGTTATGTGTTTTGGATTGATCTGCTAGCCCGTTATTTGCTTCATGGGTTTTCGTGGATAGAAGGAGATTGTCTTTGAGTTGTTCTTTAATTTTCTAATCCTATTCAGCAAGAATGGCTGCCTCTATACGAGAACGGCAAGCAGGTATGATATATTTCTGTATTTTTACAATTCCGTGTTCCGATAAAGAGATGTCTAGGCTATATTGTTTCTTTGAACCTACAGTATCGTCATTTCTCATTTTGAGATAGGACTTTCGTATTTCAGTACCATAACCCTTTTCTGCCTTTCCAGATGAGAAAGAAATTATGGAATGGTAAAGTCTGAAAGTTGATGTGCTTTTCACAGTTTTATGGGCGCATGTTCACAAAAGGCATAAATATTCTAGTTGGCGTGGCACAAACATTTTTACTTATGTTATTCCAACCCCCTACCCGACTACGTCACAATCACGTCATAGAGCTTGCCAAAAAAAAGCTAGGTCACCTGAAAACGCATCTCTGATAATGATAACGAACTCGCTAACGCCATCGGATCTCCCTCATATCAGGATCGTTAGGACTGTAGGACGAGAAAACAAGAGAAATAGCTTGCTTGATTTTGAGTGATCGTCTGCGCGTTTTAGATGACAATCTGTATACTTTGACGGGCCTTATTTCGTCACTGTGACGTTGTAGTGGCTTAATTTTGTGATGGCGTAGTCAGGCGAGGGTCAAAAATGACATTTGCGAAAATGGTTATGCCACGCCAACTAGAAGTACTTGACGGCGTTTAGTGAACTTGCCTCTTTTTTTGCGTCCTATCATTGAATTTGGTTTTGAAAGCTTTTACGATGAGCAACCATTTATAAATAAAAAAATTTTCCCCAAAATTCTGAATATATTTTCAGTTGATGCTTTTACAAGACCTCGTTCACAGCGAAAGGCAAATAACTCGGTATAAATTCATGTTAATTTTAGTTGCCATCAAGAGAATGCTACATTTTGGAAATCCAGTAACTAAAGCATCAAGTATGGAACCAGAATGGAAAGTCTTGATTTATGATAGATTCGGTCAAGATATTATTTCACCTTTATTATCTGTTAGTGAATTGAGAGACATGGGAGTTACATTATACTTGTAAGTAAAACTATTGTTTAAAGGCATCTATTTTAGGACAAATTTTATGTACAGCTTTGAGAAAGTTTGATTATTGCAACTTCGATCAATGATGGCTCATAACTTAACTACTATACATCGATTTTTTATTAATTGGAATGACTTTATTTTTAATATAGCTTTGCATAATTTATTTCACGATCGAATTGAGGGCATAAAATTGATGGCAAGTTGCAAATCAAGTATAACTCTATTAATATTTTTTTATTCAGGTCTCTTCATAGTGACAGAGATCCAGTACCAGACGTTCCTGCCATATATTTTATTTTACCAACAGATGAAAATATAACAAGAATGTGTCGGGTAATGTTTGAAGGAATTTGTAACATTGGCTGACAATTTTCTTATGTTTTCAAAAAAACACAGCTGCCGAGTTTGTAATGAATGATAGCTTTGTGATTATTCTTTTGTTAGTTTATCATAGTTTGGGTGGACAAGTTGTGGGGGCTAACAGGGATCAATTCCAAGACATATCCTGTTATGGTAATATGTACCACTCTGTAGGGCATTTAGCCCTAGTCACCAGATATTAATATACAGTGTTGAGTGTGACAGTTTTATATACAGTCAAGTTATTAATTTGAGAATGGTTTGCTATTTGGTTATTTAGTGACTGTTTATGTTTTCTGTTCTTTTTACAGGATATGCAAAATGAGCTTTATGAAGGATATTACTTTAATTTTATATCCGCTATTCCGAGACATAAATTAGAAGATCTTGCGAGTGCTGCTGTATTAGTAAGTTATTGTTGTAAGAATTGTAATTTGGACAATGAAGCAGAATTCTGTTAAAAGTTCTTGGTCTGTCAACTTGAATTGAATCACAAATGACAAATGGAAATATTAGACATCTTTGTTGATGACGTCTTTGCTGGTGCATGATTAGAATTTAACACTATGCTAAAAGTTTTTACTAAGAATTAATGCCTTGAAAAATTTTTTTTTCGTCTATCGTTTTTCCCTGGCAATGTTGACTTGAATTCAAGGTCTCATGTCAACCATTATATATTGGAAATAAGCTTATTTATAGCTCTTACTGTGTTAGTGGTCAGTGGCAAAATATATAATGCACATCAACATATTTAATAAACATTACCAATTTTTTCATCATAGTTCCTATTTTAGTTACATTAATGTGTTAAACATTTTATAACCATACTCTCCCTTTTTTTAAGGCGAATGCAGAATCTTATGTTACTAAAGTTTTCGATCAATATTTAAATTTCATCAGTCTCGAAGATAACATGTTTCTTTTGAGAAATCAAAACAAAGATGCAATTTCATATTACAGTAGGTTTCTTTTTAGTTCAATCAATTGTCTTTTTCTAAAAATATTGAATTTATGCTTATTAAGTTAACCGTATTCAATTATACATTTGGTGATTTTTACATGCAGTTTATTGGCTTCAGCTTTGTAGTTGTTATTTAATTTAGATATTATTAAGTCAGAGTTTACAAACTCACTGTTTTCAACGCAGTTATATAGCATCTCTTGGAATACGAATGACTAAAAATGTTTGCTTCTGCAGTTATATACTGTTATAATGCCATCCATGATTATTGAAACAGGTATCAATAAAACTGCCATCAAAGACACAGAAATGATGAGCATAATTGATGCAATTGTTGACAGTCTTTACTGCGTGTTTGTATGTCTTGGTGCAATTCCAATAATCAGGTATGTTTTCTGTATAATGTTATCTTTTTTTCATAAATTTATACCCAAATTATAAGACATGAATATAGAAATATATTTTGAAAGTTTTAAAAAGTCTTTTTTCTTTGTGCTGTAAAAGACAATGTAAGCAGGTATATCGTTTCAACATTCTGATGCTAAACAGGTTATGAAAAGGATAGGATAGTATTTTCATATTTAATCCTGGAGAGAAGCAATCTGATCAGATGATTTAATGGGGTAGGGGTACCACAGCTTTTTATCAGGGTACCAGTCCATGCGGGTTATGGGAATTGCTAACCAGGTGGAGAAAGTAGTTACCGCTTAACCTACCAGTGGTTACATGAACCATGCTGGAATTACTGAGATTATTACCAGAGTTCTTTCGTATGTAACAGTGCAACACTAAAGTTTTATTGACAGAAGAAATTTGGTTTGCAATTTTTGGTTTGCAGCCTAACAGATAATGGTGTCATGAGGCTCATGCCATATCTTGTTTCGTAAAAATTGAATTTACTGTTAGATAATGGCCAATTCATATAAAAGTGTGTTTACTTGATGAATTAGATGACACCCGTGTGCATTATCTTTTGTCAGCACAGTATTCGTACAGTCGCAGTAGTTTTTGCCCTGAAAACCAAGTAATTTTCTTGGTCTATTTTTTTCTAATTTCAAAGATGTCCAAGAGGCAACGCAGCGGAAATGGTTGCGGAAAGACTGGATAAAAAACTGAGAGAAAATATTAGAGATGCCAGAAACAGTTTCTTCTCTGCAGCATCATCTGGTTCAGCAAGTTTGGGTCAATCACCTGGTGGACAGTTTTCGTTTCAAAGGCCTCTGCTTGTGATTATGGATCGAAACATCGACCTTGCTACTCCACTGCATCATACATGGACTTATCAAGCATTGATACATGATGTTTTGGTTAGTTGGATTTGATTTTGAACACTAGGCATCATCATGGACGAGGGGCCATCTTTCAGTCTGGATTTAAAAGCTAGGTGGTGCCTTATGCCTATTTTGGGGTTTTGATGTTGGACCCCAAACTATCACTAGAATGTAGTTTAAAACACTTTTCATGTGTATCATAGCTAATTTGGTTTCACTGTGTCAATATATTTGTCAACAACAACAAATAAAAGTCAACTCAAAATTCCTAAACAAGCATTTTGTGATGCGATTCTTATTCCTTCATTTGTCCCATTTCGACTGTCTTCTGACTGATTGAACTATATATAGGCATTATTTATTATTATTAAGATTATTTTGACATCTAGCTAGCATATAGGATTCAAGAATCTTTTAAATGATTTATAACAAGTGATATTTTGTGTATATAATGTGCTATTGGACAAGGATAAAAGCATGATACAAATTTTGTTGGTTGGAAAGATTAAATCTCAAAAACAGAATATACGATACATAATAGTAAACAATACCATATTCAAGCAGCATTCCCTTCATAGTGATATTTGACCAGTTTTAACCGGTTCCAGCTAGATCCTAATTTAATCTCAACATATTTCAGGATTTCAACCTGAACAGTGTCACAGTCCACGAATCATCAGGGGGTGGAGATGATCTTGGAGCAGGTGCCAGACCCAAGAAAAAGAAAGATCAAACATTTAATCTTTCACCATTAGATAGATTTTGGCAAAAATATAAAGGAAATCCATTCCCTGAAGTTGCTGAAGCTGTACAAAGTGAAATAGAAGAATATAGAGGCCATGAAGAAGAAGTGCAAAGATTGAAAGCTGCCATGGTAAATTGATATATAATTGGTATTTGAGAGCTGATATTTTAGGTGTGCGAACTTGTTTGTTATTGTTGCCTTTAAAATTTGAAGTGATCACTCTTATGAGCGAGCATTCAAACTGCAAAAATAGAGATTATAAGAAAGATGTTTTTTCTTTCATCTGTGTGTATTGGGTCTAAATATTACTATGTTTTTTTTTCCTCATTCTCAGGGTCTTGCAGGTGCTGAAGAAGGTGCCCCTGTTGATATATCTGATAACACTGCCAAGTTAACTTCTGCTGTCAAGTATGTATTTTCTGACTTACGTTACCGGTACATTAAAACAAAAATCAGAAAAGGTTGGAAGCATTGTATTTTATGTATAATGGTGTCGGATAGCAACAAAATTCTTCAAATTCTTTTCTCCTATCACATTCACACCTAACTATCTTTCATTTTCATAACATCGTTTTTCATATGTATTTCTTTGTTGTTGAATCGTCAGTCTTCTGTTTTTTATCAAGAGCAAATCATTTCTATTAGGAGGAATATGCTGCTATTTCTTTTTTATTCAATACCATGTTAACCCTGTCATTTGTTTCAGTACATTGCCTGAATTATTGGAGAAGAAACGATTAATTGACATGCATACTACAATAGCAACATCAGTTCTCGATTTTATCAAGGTAACTCGTCAATTAAACAAGGTTGGCTGATCTTGCTAAACATTAGCAGCACAATTGGACTTGGCTATTGCACTGCTGATTGCCATGTAGGGATTAGCGGATCTTTGTGAAATGTTTTATGTTTGGGGGGAAAATTGGACTCCTACTTATGACTGAGTGGTTCATGCCACTGATTACAGGTGCTTCCACTATTCAAGTCTGTGCACCAGGATTGACCCCGTACCCAATATGGGTTTGTAACTGGGTGAGAGACTGTGATCTGCCATATTATTAAGTTGTGTTAACAAGTTTCTTTTCGCTCTTGTCGGCAAGCTGAATATGAAAATCCTATGACCGAAATACGATTTATATATTCACTTGCATAAACTTTTTATTAAAAATCAGATGAGAAAACTGGACGAATATTTCGAAATGGAAGAAAAATTGATGAGTAAAGCAAATATTGATAAATCATTGATGGATTTCATATCTGATCCAGAAGGTAGGATCATTGATTCTAACTTGATAAATATTTTAACAATGGAGATAGGATCAATATCAGATAAAAACCTGGAATTGCATAGATTGTAGACTCAATGTAGATTGGTCCATTAATTCCACCTCAATTGAAAATCCAAGAATCTGATCCCATAATGTTAATGATAAACTCATAGCAATTTTTATTGGATTCTGTCACTGATTTGTTGGGAAAGAAAGAATCTTGATGAAAATAAAGTGACAAATACGATGCTTTTTATAAATTTGATGTGACGAAGCGACCATATGGTGATCAAAGTCAGCTCCCTCCACATGCACTCTTTTATAAACTTCAAAGTTATGAGATGATTTTATAAAGAGGTTAAATGATGAAAATTGTCCACAGATTAATATCTCATTTGACCTTCCTCTTAAACTGATTTTTCATTCTGTCACTTCTTTTCAGCTGGGACGCCTGATGATAAACTTCGTTTGTTCTTAATTTATTACATCTGTCAGTCTCAGTCAGCACAACCTATTTCTGATCAGGATGTCGACCAATATGCTCAAGCTCTTGAAGCTGCGAGATGTAACCTTGAACCTCTGAAATACATTAAAAGATGGAGGTGATTAAAATACGCCATATTGGTAGCTTTGACAATGGACGATAGCATTATTTAAACAGAGTTGAATATTTAAAATTGAATTGAATTATAAATATATATTTCAAAGTAAATTTAGCTGTTAATCAGGGATTAGGGTTATTCTCCCTACTGCTTACCCCTTACTGCCTAAAGCTTTTTCTAGATAATTATCACCTGTTAACTTTTCACCAAATTTTTTTGTATTCAATATTTCGCGAATAATTACAATTGCTATGATAGAGTAGAGATATCCTGTTTCTGAAATATATGGATACTGCAATTCATATCGTCTCTATTTGAGGCTAGATTTGAATAAAATGATAAATGTAAAGTACATCTAACAAAACTTTGGTAAACCCATTTTTTCAGGCAATATTCAATGATGAATTCCAGTTCCTCCCCACAGCAATATAGAGGTGGAGGTATCAAGACTATTGGGTGAGTTAATTTGAATGAAGAATATTACATAAACTTGATATAATGCCACAATTAATGTTTCATGATTAATTATGGAGTATGACTTTTCCTGACTTTATTAGCTTTTTATATCATTGTATTTCAATGTGAAACTGCTCAAGCAACGTCTCATGCCCATTGCTTACAGCTTCTGTGGCAAGAGCTCTCTATACTTCAATTGCCTGTAGAGCATTTTACACAAAACGCTTGGAAACCACCAAGACTTCTTAATATAGTTTTTGCATTGCAACATTGCCTAATTGTTATAATTTTTCGTTTTACAGAATGTTCTCTCACATCATGAGCACTGGTTCTCAGTTTGTGATGGAGGGAGTGAAAAATTTAGTTGTCAAGAAACACGTAAGTCATTTGTATTAATTATTGTTGGATGTCATTTATAATTCTTAATTTTTGAAGATGTTGAACTTAGATTTTCTGTTATTTTACAGAACTTACCGGTCACAAGAATAGTAGATTCGCTTATGGAAATGAAATCAAATACGGTAAGATGCATTTACAGGACATAGTATGTTTTTTTTATTACTTTTTAAAACTGTAGCTGAGAAAAAGTGGATTACTCTTTTTAAATATTGGTCCAATTGCTTTGAAATTTTCATTGGTTAAAAATGGATGTGTTTCATTGACAGTATTGCTTTGTGGCACTTCCCAAATTTTCTGCTTTTGAAGTAATGCACCTCTAGGTTGTGGTGGGTGTTCAATAGGCGCCACCACCATGCAAATTTTATGCTAATTGAATCCAGTGATTCCATGATTGTTAAACAGCATTGTTAAAATACTTTTGTATTAATATATTTGTGCATTGCTTTCTACATTAAATAATCTTCTCAAACAATGGTCAATTTATAAGTCTTCATCCCTTTTTATATAAGGATTTTCATATTGTTTTCAGGATATTGATAATTACAGATATTTTGATCCAAAGCTAGCGAAATCTATGGAAGGTGGTGCAAGAAACAAAGTACCTTACTCTGAGGTGATGCCTATTCATGGTTTATTTTGATAACTCGTTACATATTTTATTTGTTTTCACATTGTTTGCTCACTTTTACAAGTGTTCATGCCTGTGTTTGTCACATTATTCTTGACCTAATCTGTCCCGTTGCCCAATGGAGAATATGCCATTCTTATTTATCTTTACAATTCTACTCGTTCAAGCATCCCTATGGCAATGAATACATGCGTCTCCGAAGTAAACAAGGGGAAAGCCCCTGCTATCCATGGGGAAAGGACTCATTAACACGCAATACCCCAGTAACCCTCTGTTTTTATAGACTTAACAGAATAGTGATTCACACTCTGTACAAAATATGACAAAACCTGCTTCAAGGAATAAAATTTCACAAAATGGGGTTAACACTGTTTGTGCTATACCCATCTATGTTTACCATGACCTTAAATTTAAAGTATTACATAGATGGAGATGGAAAAGACCACAGTTTAAATCTTTTGTGCATACTTCCAATTAAGCGTATTCAAATTTCAGGCAATTGTATTTCTTGTTGGTGGAGGCAACTACATTGAGTATCAAAATTTGATGGATTATGTCAAGGTAATAACATAATTTTCAATTTAAAAATTTTCTTCATTAAAAATTAGTTATAAATATATTGACAACGATTTATTTTTGCAGAGTAAATCTGGTAAAAGAATATCATATGGATGTAGTGAATTATTCAATGCTTCACAATTTTTAAAACAGGTTTGTTATTTGTTTTTTGAAATCTCCCTCTTGTCACAAATTCTTCAACTGCTGTACTGTAGTCATAGATTACTATATGTAATAGACTAATGGTCCCTTTTATTCCTAATACATTCCTGAATGATAGTTTTGAATATTATTAGATGTAAATACGTTCTATTTTAAATCATGTTCAATTGATTCTTTGAAAGTAACTCAAAGTTTGAAAGAATTTAATGCTCAAAATGACAAATTTTCGTTTGAAACATCTAAATTATTACCAGCTCGAGAATATATAATTTTTTTTAATCGATTTGATTTGGTCCAGACTTCCCGACTAAAAAATGAATTTAATATCATGAGCTCTCACAGTGGATAATTTGATTGCAGAAAATAAGCATTCGTCAATTTAAATTTAGTACAACATTTTTAATACTAATTTCAACTTATTGCTGTTTCAGCTGGCGCATCTGGGATCTGAAATATCATAGGAGAACAGCATAGGAAACACATGGAGATGATTTATATTAAGTCTGCACACCAAGTAGAATGGAAAAAGCAATTAAATATGATTTGACCAATTCTTCTGGGCGTTTTTTAAATTTTGGTTTATTCGAAACTTGGTGATCTACATATTTTGAATAGATTTATGGTTGAGCCATGCGGCAGGTTCAGGATTCTAAGCTAAATCAACAGAACACAGCCTTGGAGTAACAAGTATTTTACTTCACAGAAGAGTGACTTCTCTCACTTAGTATATTTTGTATGGTCATGATAACCTATTTCTTGATGGATTGACATAACAGCGATGGTCAGTGCAGCATTTATCTCATTGAATCGCTTTTCTCTTTTGCTGCAATGAGTTCATGATAGTATCCAATTCAAGGTCTGTTAAAACACAAACTGCTTGTTTAGAGCTTCACTTAAAGTAAGCGGTTCAGCTTTTAGATCTAGAATAACATCAATGAGACACCCATATCTTTTCCATGATGCCATCCGAACAGTATGACGCTCTTAGTAAATCCTAATGCTTTATATTTTTTGTGTTAATTTAGAGGATGTGTTTGCGCACTAAATGAATATTACTTTTGCCTGAATTCCTTATCTCGACTGTATGGCAGTGCACATATTGCCTTAAAGGGCAATTTACAGCAACATGTCATTGGTGTAGACAAAACGTGCTCTGTTCTAGAGTAGGCCCAGTTTTTTCAAGATCATTTATTGGAGAGTTATGTATAATATTGATAAAAAATTTTGATCTCTCTTAATAAAATAGTCAATAAATTTATTCAATTTAAATTGTTTTGTTTGATACATTCTCGGCATAGATAGGATCCAGCCAAGGGAACAAATGGAAATCTTGTTCTTTTGATGTCTCTAGCAGTAGTAGTAATTTAATTCTTTCATACTCTAATTCCATTCAATGCCTGTTCAAGGCTCGGCTTTTCACATCTCTCTATCCGAGGTCTAGAAGCTGGATGATCAAAGCTGAACCTGAAGCGAACTCTGCATCTTTCCATTAACCATGACCATTTTAAATCTGTTAAGTCTTCTGTTGTAAGGCATTCTAAGCCATCCACTGTGATTCCAAACAAGTTTTCAGCTGCCTTGCCGCCGATACGACATTGGTCTAACGTACCAGTATGGTCTGATAGTGACATCTGGAGGTCGAATGTGCGTTCGGCAGAGAACTTGGAAGTGTCCTGCCTTGTCACACATTGCTCGTTTGGACACCATTTCGAGCCGTCGGATGATATTCTATATCTGCAAGATGAGCATCTGAGGCACCAGATATTTTTTGAATCATCTATATTGAAGCTGGTTATGGCTGCTTGGAGAAAACCCCTTATGGCATTGGGCTTATGGGGTTCTTCAGTGTGTTGAGATGTCATCTCTTTTTGTGTAGCAAGGATCTCTTCAACTGTGAAGGTCTGTAGCTCATCGTCGTCAAGGTTCTGAATATCATTTCCAAGATCATCCTTACTGTTTCCGAAAAGTTCTTCCATCCGGTCCGCATATTCCAGAGCGTAATCGTAGAGTTGGTGAGCATTGCTTGTGTCTGGATCTCTTATGCATACAGTTTTACTTGTAAATGTTCCTTGCAAACAATTTTTAAACTTGTTTTGATTCAGTCTCACATCGGCGGCAAAAATAACCGATCTCTTTTCCGTCCATTGTTGAATGTAGCTAAAGTATTCCCGCTCCCAAACTACTACGGTAAATGTATCTGACGTGTTGTCAAAGAATGACACTTCCATCTTGTCCAGGTCTTTACCATTTTTTGTTTTCAAGTGTTGAACTGAACTAATCTTTCGTACGACCGCGAGGATGTTCACGTATTCTCCGTTCATCCGTTCTCCTTGTTCGATCAACTCTTCCAGTGTGTAATAATCGTTATTCGGTCGTATAGGAGCATGTAGCAGTTGCTTTAATTCTGGTAGAACATCGCATGGCAAAATATTCCCTCCATACTTTTCGCTGATTGTTATATTGAACGCACTCGAATTCGATGGGTTGAATATCTCGTCAGAAGGGCCTTTCATGGTAGTTTGGCCGTTAGACAGAGTAACAAAATCACCGATTTGAAAACTCTGACATACATTCATAACAAACGGCTCGTTTCCCCATAGGCTACAATTAATGTGACCTGAAACATCGCGGATAGTGAAGCTCATCACATATCGACTTCCCCCATTCTGCTCGTTAGACTTGGAGTCTTTCAATTGTCTTGGCGAATGTTTACATATAACTAACCCAACCAGATTCAATGAAGATGGTTCCGGTCGTAGGTCCTTTATGAGAGTAATTCCGAAAGAGTTTTCTTCCCCCCCTTCCATCATCTCTACAGAAATACATTGAAGCTGGCGCAGACAACCAAGCCAATGCCAGATTGACGTTTACGTAAGCGCTAAGAATTATGACGTCACAGTGATCATTAAAACATCACAGTCACAACAAATGGTCACGTGGCTTCGACCAAAAAGTACCGATCGAATCATGAGACATGACAAAGCAGGTTGAATTACTTGCTGGTGGTCGTGGTTTTCGTTCGTGCTAGCTTTTAGGGATTCTGGAATACAGATATAGCCTGATATTACGCATAAGCTTACAGTATGAGGCCTATTTTGCATATTATACTTCCTATTTACTGGTACGCGCAACTTTCTGCTAATTTTGTCATTTAAGTCCCGCCAAGAGAGAGAGAGAGAGAGAGTATTCGGGTCTAGTATAGTTTAGTACCACAAGTACCGTACTTCCAGTGGGCGTAGCATAACGATTTTTGCATATGTTATTCTTAACCCTCACCTGACTATGCCATCCAAAAATTGCGTCACTACCACGTCACCATCACGTCATAGGGATTGCCAAAGTATAATTATGATCGCCCGAAATGGCATCTGCGCCGCTGATAAGAACTTGCTAAAGCCGGCGATCTCTCTCCTATCGCAGTATCGTGATCGTTGCGATGAGAAAACGAGAGAAATAGCTTGCTCGATTTGGGGCGCGTTTTGGACGACCATCCGCATACTTCGGTGAGCCTTATTACGCCACTGTGACGTCGGAATGACGTAATTTTTTGGTGACGTATTCAGGTGGGGGTTAGGATTGACATATGCAATAAATGTTGAGCCAGGCCAACTAGAAGTGGATGTGGTACTAAACTATACCAGACCCAACGAATTGTTCTATGGTTACTGGGTTAGGAGAAATGCCCAACTTGATGGGGGATTATGGATTCAAAAAGTTCAAATTGAAATAAATTTGATGTAAATATTAATTAATTTGAAGATGATTCATCAAATTCCCACTTCTCAGCGATCACTGCATGAGATTTTATTATCATCTGAAGTGGCTGCTTGGAAAATTGCCATTAATTTCCACAGTTACAAGTGTTTTTGAATGTAATCGTGTTACTTCTGTACCTGGAGCTATTAGGTGATGAATTGCCAGTAGAAAATATTTTAATACTGTAATATGAATTTTGTATGAAAATAGGCTATACGCATATCCTGTTTTAGTGTTTGTTCGTCGCGAATCGTCGGAAGAACGACACTTCTTTGAGCAGCATTATTAAAAATTTCTGTCTTTTATTTCTGTATTTCTATATAGCCTACAGTGTATTTTTGATATACAAAATAAGTTGGAATTTATTCAAGAAATTGTTAGTCTCAGACGTTGAGCAATTGACAATGCCTGATCTCTATATTCTGAAAAATATTATATAGACTATTCTAAAAAATGTTTTTGAATAGGCCTGAAAATATTTCACTAGTATATGCAGATATGATTGGAATAGTAAATTATTTGTTTTTGTCATCTCTAAAGATGGATATATTGATTAAAACCATCAATGACTGAATGACAGCATCATTGAATTCCTTGGGAAAAAATTATCCGATTTACTGAAGGAAAAAAAAATTAACCGTAGCATTAGAGAGTTTTTAGCAAAAAACGATAATTTTGGTCATGTGACAGCCACGAAAAATTTAGATTATTATTGAGTTAAGCATGGCGCCATATGAAGTATCTGACGTGGTCCCAGACGCCCCTCGTTTGTGAGACACATGGAGTGCTTGTTTTATTGAGCCAAATGGAGGGACAGGAAATAACTCATTTTCGACTAAGTTTTGAAATAGTTCGGAAGTTAAGAGAATACTGAAATAGAAAATTCAGATAAAAGGCATTTGCGAAAGTACACATAATCTCAATCTCACTGGTCTTTTATTTTACAGTATTGACTGTCATGTTCATTTATTAAATTCATTCAAAGATATGGGAAAGCACGGCTTGACCATAACATATTTAAATAATCGCAAGGTATATGCGCCTGGTGATTACGTGCAGGGTGCCGTTGAGGTGGAACTTAAAAAACCAAAGAAAATTAAAAGTAAGGTGATTTGTTTTTGTTGATGTATTGTATTCTGTATAATGATTGATCTGTATAAATGAATTTTCTGTGAAATCATGATGCTCACAATCTTATTATAGCCTCTTTGTATTTTCTTCACTGATTATAGTTTTGTTAGAAAATGAGATGTGTGGTACTTTATGTATCATTTTAAACTTCATCTGAAGTCTTGGCAACTCCTGAGGTTTGAGATTATGTCCTGTGTGTTTGTCTTATGTGTTATCATCTTTTTTGTACTATGGAATTGTAAATAACTTCATATATATTCATTATTATCTTGAGGAAAAGACTTCCATAATTTATTTTTTATTGATCTATTTCAAATTTTTTTGTTCCACTCAGTGCATACTTTTTTATATATTATTCACAGTACCTGATAAAATTTTTCTAGAAATTAAAGTCAATGCTGTCGGAGAATCAATCATAAAATTGAAGACTCCTGATGGCAAACAACTCAGAAATCAAGAGAAATATTTTCATTTTACATTTGATGTGTTTGCAGGTAAGAACCGTCGAATTTTTTTTCACCATTTTTTTTTACCATAAAGTAAATATTATTGAAGGGTCTGACAGGTTTTTCCCATAAGTTTAGTAATGTGAGAACCTCGTTACCTTTCTCATATTTTGCTAAGTTGTTTGCCTTTTTCAATAAGGTGATGTTTTTTAACAATCTCCATGATCAAATTGAAGTTACCTGATAGCCATGTACCATGCCATGTTTGAAGAGAATTATACTTCACAAATTTGGATTTCACAGTTTTTAGTATTAATAGCTGAAATTAAATATACATGATTCTAATTATCTTTGAATTACCGTACTTTGTGATGGATGAAATAAAATATTTCTTGGAATATCAGACACTGTGTTCCAATTTTAGTGACGTTTCATGACTTTTGAATAAATCAATATCTATAGGAATTACTTAAATTTTAAAAAGGCCATTGTCATCGCTGGTTTTGCGTTAGACTGCTGGCTGTTAATAGGATTCTAATTAAAGAATTTATGTATTCTCTGTAATACCTGACACAACATGATTCAGTACTGATGTTTAAACTAGAAATAAATATTATAACTTTAAGTCACAGATGAAAGACTCCATTTGTATTTACAGGTTCAGATCATGATATTCAGGCTGGTCAGCACAGGTACCCGTTTCAATTTCAGCTGAAGCAAGCTTTGCCAACGTCTTTTGAAGGTATGAATAATGATATTAATAAGTCATATCCCATTCACACAAACTAGGTACATAATGTTGATATCATACATTTTCATTATGTTCTGCTCTTGAAAATTGCAAAACCATTTGAAACTTTAAATGTTAACAAGCTTTAATTTTATCACCTTGCTTTCAACCAAATATTTTTGGCACTGCTATAAAAGTAAGTCACACATAGTAAATATTTGTTCTGAGCGAGGCATTGTTATTGTCTGGTCCACAGAATATGTACACACCAAGTCACCAATCACAAATATATACAGCATTAACTTAATGGAATATATAATCAGTATAGTTTTAGGTTTAGGATTCCTTTTTTAGTCATATTCTGTTTTCAGGCTTTCGTTCCTATGTTCATATAATAATGTTAATTGAAGCGAAATAGGTATCAACCACTCTTTCATTTCTATATTTTATAGGAAATTATGGGCATGTACGATACAGTATTAAAGCAGTTGTTGAATATCCTGGAATATTATCATCACGAGACAAATGTTTATCAGCATTCACAGTATTGGATACTGTTGATTTGAACAATATGCCATCATCAAGGGTTAGTAAATTTAAGTCAATGCGAAGGAAGTTCAATTGTTTATATGATAGCAATGTGGCCTTGAGCGAATACTTATTAACCACCACGAACTCATGATCAGCAGAAGTTGGAACTTGTTATGTTTAGATTTGCTATATTTTGGAGACTAAATTCTTAGACAATTTTGTATTGTTCAATCAAATTTTGTATATCGATGATTTGTAAGACGTATAAAAATGCGAAATAAAGTTTGCCAGGGGTACTGAGCAATTCCGATTTTTGCATTCAAAAATAGTAAACTCGAATTTTGATCAATGTTTTTGTATCTGTGATTCGATTTGCCAATTCTTCACTGAAGTCAGATAAGGAAAAAATATTGCTTCAAAATTAAAGATAAAGCAGCCGGTAGTAATCATTAGTTCATCATATTGAAAATATAAACTGCACATACAGAGCGTAAAAATGTAATTCATAATGGTATTGTAAGTGATGGGAGATGCGAAATGCTCATTATGACGTTTGGATTATTTAAAGTGGAAAAATTATCTTAAAAAAATGAAATAAGTTTCAGATTCTATAAACTAATCATTATTTGATGGGCTGATATTACAAGCTGGTCCAACTTGAATACACTATGTGGTATCTTAATAAGAATAATCTCGACGAATGTGACAACTGACAATATTTATTATTAATCATTGTGCTCATATTTACATTTACTCAGTCGTTAGTTTGTAACTGATCAACATATAGACATAAGCTATTATTAAGGCTGTAAACTCTGGCGTATGTTATTTGATGAGTATGAGCACTATGTTAATATCCTAAAGTCTCTCATTTAATAATGACACAAATTCTAAGAACTTCTAAGATCTAAGTTACCAATTATACCGAATAATGTTTTTATATTTTGACCATGTAAGACTATGACCTTGAAATTCTGCAATATAATGATTTACTATAAATCATTTATAGTTTTAATCACTCTGGTCGCTTGTACCTTCATCAAAGACCAATCTCCTATATTTCTGAGTCGATACGCATGACCTTGCTTTACTCAAATTTGTTCAGGCACTCAATCAAGCCGCTAACGCATCCGGAAATATGGTAATGCCAAAAACCCCTGTTGTTTTCTGAATGTCTCCAGGTTGCTAATTTTAGCACAAACAGCCACAGATAGATATGGGGTTTTACATTTACCCTGACATCCTGAGTGAGGTGGTGGGCAGGAGATTTGAGTCCAACACTTTGAGTAATGGACCATCACATCCAACTATAAATGATATTTATTAACGAAGGTACTTTCATATGATAGCAATATAGTTAATATGCTTTATTTCAAATTTAGACTCCACTAAGAATACATTGCGAAAAGAAAGCAAGTGGAATGTGTTGGTGGAAAAAGGGTGCAGTTACTGTTGATATAGCTACTGAAAAAACAGGATATGTTGCCGGTGAATTCATAAAGGCGAATGGAATCATTGTAAATGGGAGGTTGGTGAATAACATTGTACAAACACTTCCATAGGATAGGTAAAATATCACCGATGCAATGGTATGGCTTTTCAAAGTAGTGAAACTAGAAAATGGTATTATACTGGCGATATGTAAATATAAATATGACTTATTTATTGAAAAAAATTGGACATTGTGAGATTGCTTTGATTTATATTTGTTGAGTTTATACATAACTTTTCTGAAAAGTTATTAATATGTACAACGTCTCCACTCTCCATTACATTTATATTAAATAGAAATAAAAAAAGTATTTAACATCTTCATATGCAAGTTTATACAGTACAAATTTTACTGTAAAGTGCTTCTATCAGGTTTAGAAAGGGTAAAATCTTTCAAATTTGGTATAGCAGTAGTTGGCTGTTTGTTGCAATGTCTTAGATCTGCAATGCAATCTTAGATTTTGGCGAAATTGCAATTTTTTTGATTCATAGAAAAAATTATTATTATAATGCAGTAGGTTTCAGTTAAATTACATAAAGTGTCTGATTTTGGAATAAAGTTTTGCAATTTAGTATTCATTGATATTGTATATTTTATGCTCATAATTGTAAGCAGGATATTGGTGATGGTTCAAAAGCACAGTGGCTTGTTGGCTCCAATTCCCCCAACC
Organism: Styela clava; assembly: GCF_964204865.1. Classification (NCBI taxonomy): domain Eukaryota; kingdom Metazoa; phylum Chordata; class Ascidiacea; order Stolidobranchia; family Styelidae; genus Styela; species Styela clava. The sequence continues at coordinate 11,537,941 of NC_135251.1, read as the reverse complement.
ATTGGCCATAAAACTACAAATATATTTTGAGATGCATTTTCATTTCACAGGTCACGACCTATAAAATCATTAAAGGTGGAGCTATGGCAGTTGGTTACATTCTTTGGGAGATTAAAAAATTCAGCTCCCAATTCTGCCATTATTACACATGAAATGTCAAAGGCTGTTTCAACATGGACTATGTCATCTGCCATTGGGGGCGATGGTGCGGAGAATTGGCAGAATAAACAGCTGATGCAAATCCCACCATTGATTCCGTCTGGTTTAAGAAATTGCTCAGTTATTGATGTGCAATATTATTTGAAGGTGAACCAGAGTTTCTTGTTTTAGGTTAAACCAAGTATCACATTGTCACATGAATGTTTTTGGAAAAAGAAAATTTTATCTATAAATACTTAAACCTTCTCGCGGTTATTATTAAATTTGAAGCAGATTAATTTGACATACCGTATTTGCTCGTTTTGTAGTCCAGACCCATATTTTTTTACCCAAACTCACTAACCAGGCCCTTATTCAAACCGGCCCTTATTCAAGCACGGGCGCTTGTTATTTTTAAAACAAATGCTATCTGGTTTGTAATTGGACGCCTAAGGCGTGAGTGTTATCTACCAGCGCTTAAAATTCAAGAGCGTTGTGACAAAAGCGCTTCTTATTTCCTATTGTTTTCTACCACTGAAATATCAGCTTTTACATCGGGCGTGTATTCAAGCACCGGCCCATATTTATTTTTATGTTCTGTTCACACGGGCGGCTATTCAAACGGGCCCTTGTTCAAGATCGGGCGGTAAAACGCGCATTTACGGTATGTTTATATAAAGCAGACAAAATAGTTTGATAAAAACATTCTCATCTCTAGGAGTACTAGGATTTAAATATTTAAATATGTTTTTTGTGATACATTTCTACATTATTTTAATATTGTAGTGTAATATGAAAATTAAAACCAATTGTTGTAGCAACCGACTTTAATAAAGTGAATTACATTCATAGACTGTGCTCGAGTCTAAATCTAATTCACAAAAGTAATTCATTTTACATACACTTTTTCTTGTGGCTGAAATGTAACAAACACATAATTTTTAAATTAAATCGTCTAGTTTTTAGTAAAGTAAATTTCATTTCAGGTTGTGATGATTGTTCCGGGTGGCGTGGGTGGATCAGAAATATCTGGTCGTAGCAACTATCTAACAATAGGTAGTGTTCCGTTGATGACATCACCTCCACTTAGACCACCCCCGCCTGCAGTATCATATTCTGCACCTCAAGCAGTAGCAACTGCTCCACCCTTGGAATTTTCTGTTGAGCCGAGCGCACCTCCACCTGCTTATGATCCAGGAGACAGTAAGATGCAATTTGCAGTGTAAATTGATTAGGCAGAAGATTTTAAAATTGAAGATGGCATAAACCAGTGTTTTAAGAGCTATATTATTTTGTCTAGTATACGTCTGGAATAAAAGTTCGTAATTCAAATTTGTGTTGAAAACACACTGTGTGAAAGTTTTTGTCAATATTTGAAATTCTTTCCATACATTATCATTATTACAAGATGGTGTGCATGTTAATAACCATCACTTTGATCACAAAATATTCAGACAACTTTATAGCCAATTTTTTGCTAATCTACTCCCCTCGGAAGACGAAATGACCCTTGAGTAATGTGATCTATTATGTGTAATAGAATTTCGGAAACCCTACTAGAAAATGCCAGATAGCAAAACTATGAAAACGAGCGAATGTTTGCAACTATGCTTGAAATTCTGTCCGAATGAGAAAGTGTTGAATAGATGCACTAATTTCAATTATTCTATCAGGTTTGTTGCTGATTGGTCATTGAAATAAATTTTTCTGTCAACTTATTGCTGATTGGTTACTAAGGAAACAAATAGGGAAGTTTGTGTTGTGCATCATTGATATTAGTGTCAGTAATTTCCCAGTGGAAAATTTTGCAACAAAATGAAATTAGGAACCATATTGAAAATCAGGGTATATATTGTTTAAGTGTATGATAATCTTTTTCCAGGTGCTTTTGCATCTGTGCCATTGCCAAGCTATGAAGAAGCAGTGACAGGGGGAGCTGCTTTGGTTGACGATGATCTGGAAACATCTGAGATTAATGAAGAAGATGTCAGAACACCTGATACTAGCTTCACTCCGCAGTATGCATTTTTTGATTTCAGTCAAACTACTACTGCAACAGCACCTTTGGCTGTGAACTAGAGCTCTGCGGAAATTGATTGGCGATATATCAACTGATATATATACCTCTGTGTTGTAGTGGGATGTAAATACGTGACATCTGGCTCTGGAGGATTGCTTTATATAACCATAGAGGCCACACCGCTGTAGTGGAACAATTTTAGTGTCACATGCACTGCTCTAGATTGGAGTGCTGGTATCAGTGGGCCACCCTCTATTGTCGTTTAATATAACGTCACTTAAACGTGCGAATACCGCGACAGTGGAGCCTTTAGTGTCAACCTTAATTAGATCGACTGAACAGATGGGGCCGTCAAAACGTGTCACATCGTTAACGCCCCATTTGTTTAGTCGATCTAATTAAGGTTGACACTACAGGCTCCACTGTCGGGGTATTCGCACGTTTAAGTGACGTTATGTTAAACGACAATAGAGGGTGGCCCACAGATACCAGCAGGAGTGATGTCCAACCAATGTGTTTATTACAGTCAGATACATCCTCTCGAGTTTTATCATTTTCTTGGTGTAATAGTGGTTTGATGTGCTGTTTTAGCTTTTTGTAATGCCCAACTAACTTTTCTATTGTATTATACTGAATTATAAATTTTTTTTTCTATAATCATGTTGATCTGTCATAGCTTTTACTGCAATGTTCTAATTTTTGTTTGATGAGCAAGGTATTGCTGCTAAGTTGTGGTGTTGCCTGTTGAATTATGTTATAATGAATTTGTTTCAAGTATTTTTCGCAATATTTTTGCTTGTTTTTTACATTTTCTACTTCCAGTTTCTTCACCTAAATGAATGAATTCTTCTTTAATCGCTGCTGTTTACCTTCATAGAGATTAATGTTACAGTGTAGATTTATGATTGGACTTTTAGTCTTATTGATTAACACAGTTTGATGAGGGGACTGGTACGCCCGAACCAGATGTTTTGACCAATGGGAGTAGAATTATACCATAATTGATTCAATGTAAATGTCGGACAAGGTTGTACTCTGCAGAGCAGTGGTTTAAAACTGGAGTTGCCAGTTTCCATTCAAATTCGGAAGTAGTATATTCGAGTCTGTAACATCAAATACTTATTATGCTACACATCAAAGCTCTTTATTTTGCCAGTATTAGACTTGCATTTATGTATATTTATACAATTCAAGCAAAGGGTAATTAAACAATCTCCATCAAAAAAATTGAAAACCACTGCTGTTGGAGATGGTTTGTAGTCTTCCTGCTTACAATATTTGAGATTGTGATTTTTGCCTAGGTTATTTCTTTTCACCTCTGTATTTTTAGTAGTTTGAAACTGTATATAGTTCATTTCTTTCAAGTTTCTAGTAGATCGATTTGACATGTAAAAATTGTCATTGCAAAAACATCTATATTTTAACGAGGATTGAACACAACTACCGGTTCCTATAACAGCAAAAAAGGCTTTTTTATTCCACTATCAGATTGACCAAAACATTTATCTCTTTTAGGTGCCTTCACTTAATTCCAGTTAGTACACGCTTGTAATCATTCCTTATTAATATTTCTTGCCCTTCATCACTTATTATAGCAATATATGTCATATTTACTGATCTTTACTCCTGCATTCTTTCTTGTAATAAACTAAATGTATAGATTTGTTGAACAGATGATTGAAAATGTTCAGGAAAGCCAGCTAGACGAATATGTGGACTTGTTTAATAAATTGCAGGTAGACAGGGCTCTTTGTTCTTATTTTCAAGACTTGCGTCTTACGTAAAACAAGTTGCAGTATTTCTAGATAAGTGGTTTTGGTTGACCATACTGTGTCCAGAATGCAAATCTGAGTATCTTTTAATATATGACACTATTAATAAACTTGCCATATACATACACATTTAGAGATCATTCATTCTGTTTTGTCAATATTAGTTAGGTTCAGACAAATTATTTTGTACAGGGGTTTCCCCGAGCCTCCTAAATTTTCATAGGGGTTCTGTTCTAGCCACAAAGGGTTGGTTGCATAACCACACAGTTCCAGATGTTACTATCAGTTGATAGTTGAAAAATGCTTGTCTGAAGAAGTCTGACGGAACGATACAGAAATACGTTTGTGTTAGTTAGCCTACAGCAAGACTCTTGAATCAAATAGATGTTTTTCGTTCATTTCCGGACCGATAAAATAGAGCGCTCGTTCTTTGTTTCCCATCTACCTTATTTAACCCAAACTGCTTCAATCGCTACAGTGAATTGTTACCGATTAGTGTTGATAAATAATACACCTAAATGCATTACAGGCACAGCCATGATTTTTAATTTTCTGGGTTTAAAATATATATGCTCTGATGTGTCAACTTTTCAGGCTGTATGACTGAACTACTGGTCTTCTGAAACTGTAGATTTAGTTTAGATGAATAATTCACTTGGTGCATAGTTAAATACAAGAAGTTGGATGGTCCGATCGCAAGGTTCATGAACCATAGGCTCAAACGATTAGCTTGTATAATGGCTGGACAAAAGGCATACACATCTAGAAACAAGCATGAGAATCTGGGTACTGCTGTATAGTGAAACATCAATGAACCCAAATGTATAATAATAGATACAGTACAAGACTTTATTGGCAAATAAGAAAATATGGTTTAGCACCTTGAATTCGATACTACACAAGTAAGGTATCAGAAATAATTTTAAATTTCCTATCAAAGAACGTGAACATGGCTTGAATAACTGTCGAGCATTCTTATATTTCACCAATTTATGCTCTAATGGCCACAGTCATTTTCCAGTCTATAGTAAAACGCACAATATTTGAAGCAAAAAATTGACTCTAAAAAACAAAAAAATCTGTAACGCAATGCTCCTTATAATCAAGAAAGTTGGTTTAGGGAAATAGTAACATAGGCCACAGCCTTCGAGTAGTCGCACAGTGTGTTCATAAAATTACCGACGGTAAATCATTTAAATATCTCAAAACATCCTTTTCAACATTAGGATTGACAGAGACACGATCATGAACAAATTTTGGTCGAATTTTTCTAAAATGAGGAAACAAGATATAACTTGCTCTGGCTGTTATAAGTCCCATTGGTATTGGACCAATCTTATTACTGTCCTCACTGATTGCATGGTTATCTCCTTCCACCCAACAGTGGCCTGTTGGGACTTTGACCAATTCATTTTTATATCCCAATGTCTTTACAGTGTCACCTTCCAATGCTACAATCCTTTTAATATGATATTCGGCTGGGTTTCTCATACTCCGAAATACAACTACATCCCCTCTCTGTAGTTTATCCAGGTGATTTGCAATCGTTTCATTGATAATAACCCAATCAGATTTCATTCGCTGTTCATTGAGTACAGGATACATAGACTGACCCTGGACTTTGTGCACAGACACAATGTTTTTCCACATGTACTGACCGCTACAGAACGCAGCCGCAGCATACCCACACAATCTAGCTATTTGTTTCATATCCACTACATAAATACCCTGTAACAACGATAACATTCAGTTGGTGAATAAGATTATGAAGTTAAAACATTTAACAGGATGTAACAGCAGGTGCTCCTGATCAAATAGAAATAGGTAACTATTCCATTTTCAAAATTTCTTAGCACTCCACAAGTCCACAGTCACACGAAATATTACAGTACTACAAATAATAAAGAGACATTCTATGTGTAGCAGTGAGAAGAAATAACATGTGTGTAAAACTTCATGCAACTTGAATTGATTTATGAGTATTTGTACATTCATGTGGAGATATTGAAATTTCATGAACAATAGCACATTTACTGTTCTAGCAATATTTTTCTGAGAATACAAACCAGCAAGATTAGGCAAACAACATTATGTTTTTTTTTTAGTTAACAAGTTCATGGTATTATCAATCTAGTTATCAACATACTACAACTTTCAAACAATCAGAATATTCCATATTATGAATAAATCAAGTTTACACTCTACTGACTCAATTCACAAACCATTTATAAGTTCGGGATGTGTGACAGAATTGATAACAATTGAATAAACATTCATCAGGAAATAAATAAATATGTGAACAAGGTAAATCAAGTTTACACTCTACTGATTCTAGTCAATTTCAATTCACAAACCAATTATAAGTTCAGGATGTGTGACAGAATTGATAAATAACATTCATAAGAAAATAAATAAATATGTGAACAAGGTGATATCAGCTTCTATTGAATGAACTTTTTAATGATCTAGTGCAGTGGCCGGCAAAGTGCGGCCTCAGGACCAAATGTAGGCCACAAACAGATTGTTTATAGGCAGCAATTAATATTTGGCCCGAGAGTACATTAAGTTTGCCAGTTACTGATCTAGAGTTAAAACACAATCTAATCTCCAGACAATTTGTAACATTGAAGAATTTTTATTGCACCATTAATATTAGTTTCACAGTGTCAAAATATCATGTCCACTTTGTGTTATTAGTACAGTGTGTTCTGCTTGGGCAGAACGTAAATTGTCTCTTGATACTGTTGTCCATCCATCACTCAAAATCTTGACCCTCGTATCACCTTCCATAAGAATTGGTTCGATAGTGAATATCATACCAGGTTCCATTCTCCGTTTATCAACTCGATGAGTCTTCACATGCCATACATTAGGAGGTGTATGAAAATGTTGACCAATACCATGACCAACAAATTTTTTACAAACGCTCAAACCTTTTTCCAAAGCAAAAGGTTCAATAACCTCAGGAATGTCGGAAAATTTTGCACCAGGCTTGCAAATATCAATTGCACGATTTAGACATTCACGGGTGCTAGATATCAAAGCTAGACCTGTTTCATCTACATTCCCTATTTGGAATGTATCAGAGGTATCTCCATGACAACCGAGGTAGAAAACAGTTATGTCTATATTAATGATGTCTCCATCTTGAAGAATAGTGTCGTCCGGAATGCCATGACATGCAACATTATTTACAGATGTGCAACAGGACTTTGGATAACCTTTATAATGCAACGTAGAAGGATAAGCTCCACATTTTATGATCTCAGCGTGAACTATTTCATCGATGTAATCTGTGGTAACACCTGGCTTAAAAATATTAGAAAGGAAATCACACCAATGTAGGCCTATTTTATTTTTAAGAAGTCTTTACTCTTCCCAATTTTGCTAAGTAAGAACATCAATCAAGAACATCCATTTTGCTAAGTAAGAACATAATATGCTATTTTTGTTGTCATCGAGAACCAAGTAATGCACAGTGACTGAAGATTAACAACAGAGATGTCCTATGACATAGATTACAATAAGAAATACAGTTTTTTCAATATTTCTTGTCAAATATTTTTGTAATACATTTATTAATATATTTGAAAACGATATTTAATGTTTCTCAATACGAGAGAGATAGCCTGAATACTCAAAATAAACACACAACAACAGCAATAATAAATCAATACCTCCAACACAGAGGATGCTGTTTGTAATACATGTTTAGCTAGAAGGCAAGTTTCCTTCATCTTTCGAATCATTTCTTCACTGTTTATGGTGATACAGCTTGCTCTATTAGTAAAAAGTAACGTGGTCTTCCGGTAGTCAGGCTTGGCAATAAACTGTGTAAAAATGTTTAATATAACTGATTTCAGGAAATCATTTTTTTATAGGCCTAGTACCCACGTTTCAGACCTTTTGACTATGCAAAATAGATCATAAATAAGTGCAAAAATTGGTCTGAAGGAATTAAATTGCTTTCTTGCGCAATTAATCGGATGCAAGTTCAAACACACATAATATCTGCGCAAATTTCACAAAACGATGCAAATAACTTATGTTTTTTTATTATACAATAATACTGTAATACCGTAATCAATGGAATAACATAATCCAGTAATCTTTTTTGTTTGTTAAATTAATATAAAAGTATTTCATGATAGACAAAACAACAAAATAAATAATCTAGGCTAGCACAGTAGTATGTTCTATTTATCAACAGAACTTACCTCTGGAACAGCCTTAATTGGTGACAAGTGACCCGGTTGTACAACTTGATATGGGTATCGTATATTTGCATCCACATCATTTTTTGCACTTTCATTTCTTAAGAGGCTGAATACACTCTTGCATCGTGAATGAATAGCAACATATTTCCCAGGAATACTGTTCAACCTTTTTATAAACATCACTCATTATTCAACTAGACCCAAAAACTAAACGCACTAAAGCGCTTTTATTCATTCCTAATAATATAAAAAAAGCGAGCAAATAATGAGTGTACGGGTAACTTACACGGCGCTCGAAATAAATCCGTCACTGCTTATCAGCAGTGTCACCCACCTCTGCACCTTGTAAAATATTTAGCATTATTTATTTGAATTGGGTGAGCGAACACGTACTACCTCTTTTATCAATACCTTCCAATTTAATATCTGTACGCTTCAAACCTCACTTGAGGTTTTGTTTGCTCTCCCGATTCTATAAGCAGTTTTATTTATTTTGTGTTTATCAATTATATTATCGTTTACTATGCCGATTATGGAGTCGAAATAAACCTTTACTTATGCTCTGAAGATAGGCAATGAAAATTTCGAGATTTCTGAGAATCATTATGGGGCAAAGGTCGATGGAGCACAGAATCAAAATGCTCAAATTTTTTGCAAGATTCTATGTACGTGCGTGTGATAATTCGTGGCATTCAGTAAAAATGTCTGTCATCTCTCTCAGATATTTAATGCTAGTGTAGGGAATGCTGGTCATATAGAGTTTAGACAACAATTTTATAGTAATGTTCGGGAAATCTGTCTTCTTTATTCATACTAAATTCGCTTGCTTAATAATATACGTTTGCTGAAAAATTGACAAGAATTTGGATAATCATTTCCGCTAAAAAGGTCTTTGAACTAAATTTGATTAGAGTCTATTTCTGGGTTTATCCAATGACATTAAACATTAATTAAACATTTAATGTCATTGGTTTACCCATATACATCACAGGATGATTAATAAAAAATAAAAACAATAGTCCTTTCTACAGTTGAAATGGTAAGTGTTTTTATTTCACAACTGAACGTTAAAACACATAGATTATGGCACATTTGATCATAATTTCTGATTGCACTTGGACAAGTGCGTCTGTGCCGAAATTTGCTGCATGAAATTTGACATCAATGGGGTATTCATCAGAACAATGCAAAGACTTTGCAATGATTCGTCTACAATCAAGATAATTTAAACTGTAGTCAGTGAAACTTCTTCTTTAAAAAATTATACAATCACCCTATTTATTTTGTTATCATTGTTGGCTATTAATTAGCAGTAAACATTCATTCATTTTTGCTAGCACCATTTGCTCTTTCCAGCTTACCATATCGTACCATATCGTTTGTGTAAGCCACCATCGGAGTTCGAGATAATAAAACCTAACGGCGCAATCAATGAAGTATATTATAACTAGTGTCACATGTACCTACAAAGGTGAAAACACAACAGATATTTAAGAGTAAACATCAGTAATATTCATTATAATGAAGCCGTCTAAGTGCATATTCATAAAATAAACTTTACTGCAAAATTAGTATTTTTCACGATATCTGTTCAAGCTTCACACACAAAATTCAAATATTTCAATGATCAACAAACAATCCTTTGTTCCCTTTTTAAAATTTTCACTATTAAAGTCATTTTGAATGCAATTTTCAAGCAGATTTTTTTAATCTACACCTTTTTTAGACATAGTTTTCTTTTCTTGCTCACATTTTTTTACGGTGATAAAAAATACCTTAAAATGGATGGGTAAATTTTAACAAACGATTCCATCCAAATATCTTAAAAATAATGGTATATTAAAAACTGCATAAAACTTCAGTAATACATAGCTCTTGAAATTTTCGCCAATATAATTTACAACGCTTATCATCTATAATACTGAATTTTTGCTTACCACAACTCATACAATAACCTTTGGTATATAATACTAACGCAATAAGCAGTACCAATGTGGGTGTTTAGGAGGAAATATTAGTCGTATACATATGTGTAATGTAATTGAAACTATATGATTATAATACATGAATCAGAATGTAGACAAAACACGATAAAAAAGCATCATTTTGGTTAATTCAATTTGGTATTTCCCACTACATCGTTAATGTTGGATCCAGTGATTATCATCAGAATAATGAAGCATACCGGTATGTCAGATCTATGATTTCAATTAAGCGGATATGAAGGCCGAACAGTAATGTTTTATCAGTACAATTGCTACTCATTGCAAACTTTTATAAGCAAATAAAGTAAGAACAACATTTGAAGAACAAAACCGTTTTCTTTTTGATGTACTGATATCAGGCATAGAGGAGTTCTTTCACCCGCCACATTTTTAAAAAGAATAAGACAAATAACAGCTGGCTGTACAAAGTCAATTAAATAATGTGTTGGCTGCTAATACATTATATGATATATACATCCAGATTTAAAGTTCACACAAATCAAGTTTGAAAAGACTCATGCAAAAAATAAGCCGACACCATATCCATACGGCCTCAGATGCATATGCATTTTACATTTGTTGTCAATGCATGTGGCATTGGTAGTATATGCATATGGCATTGACTGTATTTGTATATGCCATTGGCTTTATATACAAACTATATTGGCTATATATGGATAATTGGTTCGCTCTATATGTATATGATTTGGCTGTATATGCATATGACTTTGCTTGCGAATGCATATGCCATTAGCCTCATACCATATGCATATTGGCTGTATATGCATATGGCTTCGGCAAATATGCTTGTAACATTGGCTGTATATGCATAACGCATTGGCTGTATATGCAAATCACATTCTCTCTATATGCATATGGCATTGGCTGCATATGTACATGACATTGGCTGTATGTTTATATTGCTTTGGATGAATATCCATATTTGATTTTCTCTATCTGCATATGAGATGGCTGTATGTGTATACGATATTGCCTGTATATTCTAGCATTGGCTGTATATGCATATTTCATTGATTTAATATGTATATGATTTGTATGTGAATGCATATATGCATATTGGCTATATATGGCATTGGCTGTATATGCATATGACATTCGCTGCATATGCATATGACATTAATTGTATGTGTATGCGGCATTGTCTGTATGTGCATGTGGCTTTTACTGCATGTGCACTTGACATTTTCTAAATATGCATATAGAATTGAATGAGTTTGCATATCACATTGACTGTGTATGCAAATTATATTGGGTATATATGTATATTTTGTTGTGTGTATGTGCATCTGGCATTGGCTGTATATGCATATGGCTTTTGATGCATATTCACTTGACATTTGCTAAATATGCATATAACATTAAATGTGTTTGTATATGGCATTAACTGAGTTTGCAAATGACATTGGGTATATATGCATTATTTATTATATGATTTGGCTCTATAAAAACACGTGTTGGCTGTATATATATATGGCATTAGTTGAAATTGCATATCTTGTTGGCTTTATATGTGTATGATTTTGCTGTATATATATGCAATAGGACATTGGCTATAACATGTACATTTGAATGGCTATATATGTACCATTAGTAGGCCGTATGTTCACATGACATTGGATGTATATGCATATGTCTTTGACTGTATATGCTTATGACGTTGGCTGTGTTCGCACATTTGGCTGGTTTCACGTGATTTGGCTGTATATGCATATGACATTGGTGATAACATTGGTGATTTTTCTTCTGTGGATAAGAGAAACTCTATGCCACAATCCATCAATTGGGCTAAAATAATTTTGTCCGACGTTAATGCTTTATTAGACATTGCTTGTCTCTTCAAATTCAGAACTGTTTGGCATCATTTTATATAACATTTTCTTACCAATAATGCTTGATCATACTACTGTTCTACAAATACTGTTTAAACATTTTATGAGTTAGGTGGGAGAGTAGGTTATGAATTGATTCTGGTCATTTTTGTCCATCCTGGTAGCAAATAGGTCATTGAGGTTTTGTTACAAACAGTTTCCTTAATCTATTATTTGTATTATTTCAGCCCGGGGTTCTAGGTTCGATCGCTGTGAAATTCAAAAATATCGCTCAATACTTAAGGAAAATCGCTAGTAAACATCTCAATCCAAGCCAATTTTACTGTGTTTAGATTGACAAACATACCCGTTTCGCGTAACACTTCATTTTTTCATACTGAAATCGTTTAATACTCTTGCCTCGCTGCTAGTCAGATGTTTGTGACTGAGACGAAATTGGTGTTTGTCGTTTAGGTGTGTGGAAGTACATCTAGTATTATGCGATGCATTTACTATGTAACTCTACTAAAAAGGAAGCAATAACTGATATTTAATAATTTCCTGTCTCTATTATTTCTATTTATTGCATGATTGTCCCCACCTAACTACAAATCCTTTTGTTACCTATTGAATAGGTACTTATCTACTTGCACTATATTGTATGTGAAGATATATATACAAAAAAGAAGATACATGTAATTTATTTCAGATGTCAATTATACATATTACAATATGCTAGTAACCATACAGAAAAGTAATGTTTAATCGAATATATTATGTCAAATAAAAAATTAAACGCTACTTTTGTATGTCATCTCAGCGGTCGTGTGGTCCCAGTGATGTTAATTAGGGCCAGGAACTAAATTCTCTTAGAATGTCTTTATAAGGTTGAACGCATACCAATATGGCACCACAATTGGTGCCACTTTTGCATGTGATTGAGATCTCGTTAAGCAAGTGAGATAGCTTATCAAAGTGGCACCAGAAATTATACTTGATAAATAGCAAATAAATTCCGTGAAAATTGCGAATCAAGGGCATGGAATGATTACTTATTCGGTCCCTAAAAAAATATAATATAATCAAACCAACGAATGATAAGCTTAATTTCCATTAAAGCTATTTTTTTTAAATAATTTAATATTTGCCAAATCTGATGAAACTGCCTTACTAATTGTACGAATATTTGTTCATTTCTTTAGTGAGCTTCTCGTTAATAAAATGTGAATTTTAATTTTTCCAACAATTAAAAAAATAATTTTACACAAAATACGCGAAAGAAAGTAATCATAAAATCTTACTGTGAGCGGAAGCGGCTGAGAACCAAAGCTGTTTTGCGAGTAGCGACTCTGAAAGTTCTAGTATCCAATCAAAATATTAAAAAATAATACTTTCAAAACTATTGTTATCGTCGTAAAGTAGGCCTATCTTATGATCTTGGAGAATTATTCAAGGAACGTGTCTATCTAGAAAAAGATGATCAAAGATTACAATAAATTTAAATATAATTGAGTTAATACCGCAGGCTTCATAATAACGAATTGACCACAACCGGTATCGCGAGTGACCTAAGTTAAAATTCAAGTTTGTAAAACAATAGTCCAGCGATGTCAGAAAGTTCATAAGTTCATACAACATCATGACAATCCTTCACGAGTCTCAATCAAATTATAAAAGAGTTTTACTTTACGTCAAATCAACGAATTCGAGATTGAGCTTTGATTCATCGAAGATATGATAGACTTTAGCAACGGATTTCAACGACATTCTAATCCGAGCTACCCATAGATCCACAAGGATATATTTATTGGGTGATATGGAAAGACGAGTGCTTGAGAAGCAGTGAATCGGTGACGGTTCGGACACATTCCCGATATTTATTGTTGGTTCATTAGTCAGCAAAATTTGTACATTCGTTACTTTGCTTGTCTTAGACATCAAATCCTGTGTAAATGATATAAATAATATTAATTGTGGTAATAATGATGATTGTTGTGTGTTTGACAGAGTCAATTTGTTCATCACTAAAATCTACAATATCGACTACTTTTGAATAATACGAAATTTCAACATTTGCTCGAAAATATATTAAATATTCACCAAATTGACAATATTTTATAGTTAAACGAGGTAAATTAATTTTTTCTGTTATTCGAATATTTATCGGGATGAATGTGTTACTGACATTTGAACGAATAATGTAACGACAATGAATTACGTTTTGTAGCGAATTCAATTTGTAGCATCGATGTGTACAAGATATCGAATTGACTTTGAACCTTTGAATAAATTCAACCATATTTTCGCCTCACAGATATAAGTTTCATGATGTCAATGTGAATATAAAAAAAAAGTTAAAAAATAGATGAAATTTTTCTGTAATTTTTATTACATAATTTTTTAGCATTATTATCAACCGTAAACTGAGTACTCAAAAATATATGAGTACTACGTAAACTGATACAAAAGAAAGAGCTCGAACAAAACAAAATAAACCTTTTCAATTTCTAAAACGATCAACACATAAAAGATAACAGAGTGACATTTTCAAATGTAAAATACAAAATCACCTCCAAATAAAGTTTGTACACACTTTCAAACTTGTGCTTTTCTTGATTCCACAGAATTGATATTCCGGACTGGAAGCATGAAATCTGTGAAATCCCTATGTTACAAAATACACTTTACAATTTCAAATCTTTGAAAGTGTTTATGAACATTGTACTTATTCTTGGTTTGTTTTACTGACTAGCTAGAACATAAACATACCAAAGGTCATTCGGTTTTATAATAATAAAAGTTTATAATATTACTATATTATTACGCAATTTAAACTTCTGGGCTATTCAATTCCTCTCCATTTCAATTGAGAAATAAAAAATTCCGATTCCGGAAATCGTTTTCGAAGCGCTTCCTAAATCTGAAACTTTGGATTAGAATTCAATGAACTATTTTTAGGCAAATGTTTGTTGGCGCATCAGTATTATCTTTTACTGTTTTTCAAATTTTCTTAATTTTTCTGCACAAAAGTTTCCAAAAAAATGTTAGATTACTCGTATCATATTATTATGGGACTTTTGAAAGTTCATACCATAAGAAAATAAAATTAAACTTCATAAAATAGAAGATGGGTATGTCCAATTTCAACCGGACCACTAACCCCAGAACTCTTAGCGCAATTGAAAAACTGGCTGATGTTGGCGACCATTAGGTGTATTTTATTGAACAGGTTCCCAACAATGATATTCCAAATAAAATATTACTGTGTTTCTGTATTGTCGCGTCAAAAGTTAACTATAGTTTTTAATTAGTAAATGAATATAAAACTTACTTGTTTCACAATTTTCTCCCGTATAACCCCACATGCATTTGCACTTTCTTTGACAACCGATCTGTATGCATGATCCCGAGTTAAGACAGGGGGATGGTGAACATCTGTCAATGGCTGTAAACCATCAAATCACTATTAATACTAGATTGGAATACTATTTCAAATACCTACGGTTACAGTACGAGTACCATAAACTTTCATCACAGACGAATAGTAAAATCCAGAAATTGGTCGAAAGTCGATATATTATATTTTTTGTATCATATTGAAGAACTGTTTTCGTGGCCATTGGATATTCTGAAGTTATCTATGAAAGTTTTATTTATTGGTGCAATAAACAGCAGAAATAGTAGATGTTATTACTGAAGAAAAAATGTCTTCAAAGCCTAAGCCTAAAGAATTCTTTTTATTAAAGGTATCTGTTATGTCAAATTAAAAACATTGTACCTGTTAATAAATCTGACACTCTAAGTAATTACATAACAGTTTTTCTTTTTGATAAATAACATTCTGCTCTAAAAATACGAGAAAACTTGCAATCTATTCGGGCTCTTTTTGTTGAAATAGTTCGTGCGCTTAAAATTTTTTTATGTTTACCGTTTGCTACATTTAGCAATAGCAAAGTTTTTAGTAGTCTCATATAGATCTTAAATGGCCCCTCGATTTCTCTGTTTTTACATTGCTTGAAATTGTCCTCAAACGTTATCTATATATTTTTTACTCATTTTTAGTATGACTATGGAAATAGTATGAATATGGAATGGACAGAATAAAAGGAAATATTACATGTTTGAACAAACTTATATATCGTACCTGCTATCTCACATATGTAACCTTGCTGTGCATTGTTCTCAGTGGCAAACCATCGCATGCTGTTTCTAGAGCGATCTGGATGAGAACTGAGAACCATTTCGCCTTGTTTAGTGGTATTGTCAAACCAAGATGACCATTTTGAATCTTCTCCTGTTGTTGGAACGACTGTACCATCAACCCATATCCAACTAGTATTAACTTTGTATCCACCAATCCAAAACAGAATTGTTGGTCCTGTGGCTCCATACTGAGTAATTATTTGACTTTCAGCCAAGGCTTGTATTTCTGTTGTTTTCATCATTGCAACCGCTCCCCCAAGCTCTTTACAAGTTGAGTTCGCATCAGCGAAGGATTTTTTGTCGTAAAGGTTGATGTGATATTTGCAATTTTTAGCGGTATTGATGATGAATCTTCTTTCTAGACAAAATCGAAAAACATTTTTATTTAATTTACGGTGTGAATATATATATAGTATTGTGTTATTTGTGCTTTCATTTACCGCTTTGCGCATTATCAATTTTCGGTTCGTAAACTTGCTAGGATCCTTATTATTTACATGGTTTGATATTTTCTGAAAGTACATTCCGATTATTAAAAAAATATTTTAAAGATACATTTTAAAATTTTTATGTTTAACTGAAAATGAAATTTTTCTCCGAATTACTAATTTGGGTTGATGGTCTGATGCTATCTACCTTGATGATCAAGAATTATGAGATAATAAATAATGGCAGGTAAATGCAAAGACTTATACTTTCACATGATGTTCCAGTGTAAGCAGATTGACAGGTGCATTTGTAATATGGCGATTCAAGAGAATATGTACAATTTCCTCTGCTCGTGCAAGGAGATGAATCACATTGATCTGTGTTGTTGATGTAGATTAAGAAAACATAAACACGTGAATAACATTATTTAAACTAATATAAAAAGTATTCTGTGGAATAAAAATTTGTAAGTTGAACTCAATGCATGATAATTTTTTATCAATTTTGTGTTAAGAGTAGATAAGTCCTTCTGATGTAATTGACAGGACTTATCTTAAAAAAATTAAATATATGATCTAGTTTACTGAGAACATATTTAATCTATGAAAATATCCGATAATAATATAGATATATTTATGTAATGTTATATATCTATCAAAATTACTCGTTAATATTAAAGATTTTCATTTTTCAAAATACTAGTGCTAAAGTTTTTTGAGACAATTGTAGGCTCGTTTATCAAAGTTTGGGATATTGTTCCTATAGAATGCGGTTCATTTACAGAGCGCTTATAATTCATTGATTACTAAAATTGATGAACATTCCGATCGGAATTATTCTCAATTTTAAAGGATTAGGTCACAAACTCACTAGTTACGACCATATCAACTTCAACTGTTTTCAAATATGATGGTTTATTGAGCGCGCTCGCCTCTATAAAATAAGTTATTGTCGATGATGGAACAATGATGGGGTCATCACTGAAAGTCAACGAGAATGAAGGATTTTCATTGCTGATCCAAAGAATCTGCGTTGTATAAACTGTGATATTTTTCTCATTTTTAACAAAAACATCTACGTTTCCGTTGTATGACTCTATCTGTAAAGTAATTTTAATACGTTCTCCTCGTTTTATTGAAATCCTTGGAAAGGTCGAAATAAACAATGTTTTTGAAAAATTAAATATGTGATCCTTTACTTACCGACACGTTAAATTTAGCAAAAATATTACAAACTTATTATACACTTTGAATTAATTCGCCTGGTTTGAACACCGTATGTCACTGTGACTCTGGCATAATACTTCATCGTGTCATGGACATCATACTTGTATAGAATCGAGAAGCAAAAGCAATTCAAATTTTTGATTTCCTGTCGATTGCAATATTCTCTGTATATTTACAAACCTGGGTTTACTACCGTTATGGTTGCCACTCTCGAATATGAAGCAGCTGAAACCGGGGTGGCGGTGAAGTTGTAAATTCGCGTTTTTGAATTTACTCCGAATGGATTGAAAGTGAATGAAAGGGTGGTTAAAACAGTATTGCTCGTGATTGCTGTTGTAGATTTTGATGTGACTGAAGAATTGTCATTGGTTGAAACTCTAATGTTGATGTTGCCGTCATAAGACGTTATATTGAATTTTACTGTTAGACTTTGCCCTTGTTCGATATTGTATTTTGCAGATGAAGTTGATATTGTTAAAAGATCTGAAAAATAGCACAACATGCTGTAAGTGATTATGCATTTTATGGCAATTGTTTGAGAAAAATAAATAAACTATACATATGTTAAATAAAATTACTCAAACTAGCTGATGTGTTGAATTATAGTTGATGCTTTGAAGGGTGACTTTTCTTTTTATATAAATATCCGATATGTTTTTTTCTCTCAATACAATGAACAATCAACTTTTCATTTTTGGATATTGATCTTCCGATCCCATACAATCCTTTTTCAAGTACTAATGATTTCCTT
The DNA here is from genome assembly GCF_964204865.1 of Styela clava. NCBI lineage: Eukaryota > Metazoa > Chordata > Ascidiacea > Stolidobranchia > Styelidae > Styela > Styela clava. Next base: position 11,519,371 of record NC_135251.1, on the reverse strand, counting down.
CCACATATGTCGTAATATTCACTATTACCACAGAGCATTTTTACTCTGGATATCCCTGGCTTACAAATTCTGAATGAATTTCAAAATTATGAAAATTTAATGCGAAAAGCAAATAAGTCACTTATTCAACAAATTGCTTCTGTTCACTCAATCCAAATTCTACAGTTTTGAATAATTTGAAAAACGCAATATTTTTCCAGGGTTGGGAATATTATTGAATTTTTGAGTCTTGGAATTATATTTTATGCTAATTCGCTGTCGTTACAAAATGCGTATTGTATGCGTTTTCTAGCAAATTAAATATTCTGTCAAAAATGCATGCATGGGGAAAAGTTTACTTCTTATGGTGTTACAGTGTTATTTATTGCAGGCAGGTGAACAATTCAAATGGCAACTATAATCGCTTAATTTAACTCAGTATCAGACTTATGAATGCCCTCGTTCCTAATTAATCAAAAGACAAAATGAATTAAAATAGTTTTCCAACTCAACAATATTAACGTAAACAGAAGTGTATTCGAAATTACCTTTTTCGCATTTTGTCCCAAAATATCCTGCATCGCAGGTGCATTTGTATCGATCCTCATGTAATTGACAGGTTCCCTTGCCTGAGCAGACATCTCTACCACAATCACCGGATGATACATCTGTTGTAGAATACTAGAATATTTTATTGAATTCTAATATCCGAATAGAACAGATCTTGACACTAGCGATATGTTCTTATCAAAACCTCGGATTAGATTTATGACATGACCACCGCTAAAAATTATGATAATACATTTGCATCGCAAAAAATATCATAATCCGTGTCACTAAAATTTGAAAAACGCAAAATTCAGATCAAGACCATTCGCAGTGTATATCAGAGACAGTCAAAAAGATATACTAATATTTCCGGTTCCTTGAACGGCCGTATATACCAAGGAATTCCTCATGATATATTCTTTTCCTTAAGATGAGGATAAGATGTCATTTTGTCTAAAACAGTGATTCTTAAAGTGGACAATATCTCTAGGGGTAATTTGTGATTGTACTTGACCAAAATGTCTCCAAATATTAGAAAAAACGTTAAGATCCCAAACTATGTCTTATCAAAATCTGCTATGATATAAAATTACTTTCTTTTTTTGTTTTGCGGGAGACTAGGTAATGGGGTGCTGTATTTGTAAAGTGGCGACGGTGCATCAAAGTTTAAGGACCACTGATCTTTCCACATTTAAAATTTTATTGACTGTACCATATCTCCTTTAAAAATGAATTAATCACCTCGCTGGCAAATATATCCAGAAAGTTGATTGCAATCGTAATCAACCCATTTATAATTCACACTGGCGTATTTTATCAAACAGTTTTCTATTTTTCCTCCATTTGGTTCATTTCCACCAGACCATTTTTCCCTTAAATTATAACAGGACAATAATTTAAATTAAATCGCAATAGTGATTAACTAACTTTGTTGCGTCTATTTGACTCATTTCAGTGCCTGGCAATTCATTTCTTTGTGACATAATGCAACAATTAAACTAAATAAATAACACGACCAAATGTGCTTTATGTATTATTGTTGCCTCAAAAAACTACAAAAATAAAAATATTTTTCTAATAAGCGATAATATTTTTCTTTACGTTTTTCAATGTCATCATTAAAAAATTTCAAATCCCTCTCAAGGTGGCAACATTCTTCATCTAGTTTCGAATATGGCATAGCGCATATATATATAGTTTATTTTGGTTATTTTCAGGATATTCATGATATATATAAATCACATCATTCCATAAAAACTTACGTAATAAACTTGTTTGAGCAATAGGGTTCATTACAAATCATTTCAAGTTTTGTTCTTCATACTATCCCGAAATATCAAAGTTAGTAAACAGGATAAATTTACCAATTGTCATCGTTGATATCTATAGCTGTCCCATCTCCCCATTTCCAAGATCCTTCTTCCTCTAAATCACTTCCACTCGTCCAGAAATTGTTGCTGTCACTGTTTGAAAATGAGAGATGATTGCATGAGTTATCGTATAAGATCGGCAAAAGATCCCCTCATTTGTTACATTTTCTCTGAGGTGTATTCGATAACGTGCGCAGCAATCGTGCAAATTCATTAACATGAATGACAAACATGAATGATTAACATGAATACTGATGATGTGGCTTGGAATATTCCAAATCCTTTGACACGTACACATTCATCAAAACAATGTGGTAACATAGCCTATTAGAAAAAGAACAAGTCTGTTTTCCATCGTATCAGGAAAATTGGAATATTTGCAGCCATTTTAAATCAATATTAACAATACTTATATAAAATATTATAGTAATTTAGAATATTAAGAAAACCATAATTTGTCGTCGATGAAAGAATTAAGAGCAATATTCTTTTCAGATACCACGAGCAACAAATGAAGTTGGTTTGAAATGCATATTTATGGTGCGAAGTTGCTCTTCTTGGACTCCGGTGCGAGTCGAGAGTGGGCGACGCAATTTGAAGTTAGGTGTCGCTATACATCTATAGTATTTCTGTTTTAAATTTTTGATGTGTTGATGTGGAAAAAGCTCATTTTTATGAAAATGACCTTCGTAACTAGAGTTATGAGGAAAAATCTGTGTGGCAAAAAGATGCACAATTGCAGTAACATTTCTTTTATTTTTGGTGAATTGTACTGTGTCTATAAAAGTTGAAAACATTAAACAAATAGAAATGAAGTTTATTGATTGATAATTAGTGAAGTGCAAATTTATTTGTGTAGTAATCAATCAGCTACATTTTTGCTGGGAAAAAGATAAGTGAGTTAGAAAAACAATGATAATTTATTTTAACACAAACTAATTCTAGTTTTCAATCTATTTTACCTGTCCTATATTTTACATCAGGTGGGTTTTTCACCCGCCAAGTTTTTTTATTTGCAATAAAATTTTTCATCATCAAAAATTTCATTGTGTTATTTGTGTCCGCCATATTATAATCAATAAGTAAACTTTTCCAACCTCAATTTTTGATTGATGAATATTTCCAAGGCATTTGTTTTTATCTCCACAAGTGTCGATCCGTTCTTAGCACAGGATTGTTGAGACTCAAAGAATGTTTTCACAGGACTTGTTATTATTTGAAGTGTTAGTTCATTGTTGAAATTGATCCAAGTTCTATCTATAAGATGAGAATTTACCACATTAATTAGAACCAGATATTTGATGTAACTAAAAAATAGATGATTTACTTGGTACGACAACGACAGCTTAATTAACAAAATACTTGTTTGTCAATCACCTATTTAACTTAGGACATATTTAGTTCGAAAAAAAAATCGATTGGTACTAAACAGAATCCAACCACGTAAAATTACGGCTTAAATGCTCATCAAAATAGACAGGAACCGTTTCAATTTTTCAGATATAAAGTTTCCATCCCATTTATTATGTTAAGGCTCGTATTTCGGAAAGTATTTTGCACACATTAGAGGAGCTAAAACAACAGTTGAAAATGAAAACATACCTGATTGACACACGTATCGATACCCAAGTCCGCAATCGTAATTCATCCATTTTCCATCAGATGATCTGGAAGTGACACAGAAGTTGTTGAATGAATCAGACACTGTTCCAGGACGACCGGGGACCCTATATGAAAGTTTGTATGAAGGGATAAGTTTCCACAGTTTTTGTTCAGCATGTTAGGTTTATTTCATTTATCCGATCCGTTAAAGATGGCACTTTGTACAAGACTTCTGAAAAGCCCGAAGATCGTTGTTTGGGTTTCTACTTGTCGATAAATTAAATTTGCTAAACAGCATCATCGTTGAAAACATGGCCAAATCATTATTTCTCACTTTTCATAAGTTTAATACACCCGAATGTATTTTTTCTTTTTATCGAATCCAAAACATAAATTGATTTTGTTATTCGTTAACCTCGTGCTTAATCAGTAATGTGTGGGTCATGTGGTTGAGCGTATACAGTCAGAATTGTCCCCTTTAACCCTCATTAAAAGTAATTTATACTTGATACCGAAATGTCATTGACTAAAGAACGAACAAACCAGTTAGCGTAGTGTAATTCATAGATGTTATTCCATTTCCAACCTTTGTCATGATGTAAACCAATCCAAATAGTATACCTAATGAAAATAAAATGAAAAATTTGAAGATACAAAGCCTTAACCCTTTTCCAGCGCTAAGCTCATATGAGAGAATATTTACGCTTAATTTTGTGCTCGGTAAACTACTGTTAATATCGCTCTTAGCTCTTTGTTGACTTTATCGCCTGATATGAGAGAAGCGATGGAACCTTCCAGCCGTGACGCATCGTGCGAATTCTATAAATAGCGTGGATTTCAAAATCGCCTGTCAGACGTTTGAAAATGTCGACTCAGCTCAGACAGGAAATACTCCTTTATAATGACTTATTGTTGGTTTAGCATGTATTTTCAGACATATATACTATCCCTGACCATCCCTGGCGCTGTGTTGTTTTGATAAATAAGATTTTGACTGCTCCATAGTTGGCAGAAGTATGGAGATTTTTTGTAGTTAAAAAAAACGTAAAATTAATGGTAATTTTAACGCGTAAATGCGCGTATGGGATTGTTTACGCCGTTCTACGCGCATTTCCGTCGAAAAAATTTAATTTTTTTGCGTTGGGGGTGGTCTGTGCAGTAATAATAAGAGCTGTGACGTCATCAAAATCAGTAATTTTAGCCTTGAACTTGATACACCTGTAGATACAATTGTGAATTTCAGAGTAATAACCATTTATGCTATAATAGGCGTTTCGGTGATGTTGTGTTAGGAAAAACTTGACGAAAACGTTGAAAAAAAAATTAATTAATTAGGAATTAATTATTAACCCTCTACTGTACACAGAATTTCTAAAAGTCTAATTTATTTTTAGAAATTTTCGAGATATTTTTGCAAAAAAATTTTTTTTTCGGAGTGTAATTTAAAGATATATTGCTGAATAGAACTCTAGCACACGCTTTTAAAAATCCATAAGAGAAGCTTTAGGGCTTAGTGGTTGACAAAAAAAATAACTTTAAAAAGACCATGTCAAATAAATTGGGTCAACAGCTGTAAGAGAGTTAAGAAAATGTCTATTCGTTGTAATTTTTAACACATTATTGTCAACCTCTTAGACCAACGTTTGGTTTGGGTCATTCTGCTATCGGGACCCCGTGCCACATTTGGTACTATGCGTGATAGGCAAAAAAGCATAGCGTTGTTCTTTTTCTCAATTTATACATTTATGTCAAATAAATATACATGTTAAATAAACTCACTCAGTAAGTTGTCTCACTGCATCTTGAGTTTCTTCATCCTTGATCTCAACAAGCCATGCATTTCTTCCTTCACATACAGTCCTGGCATCATCATATCTCTTTCCTTCTTCAAATAGTTCCAATCTATAGTTTCGAAAATCTGAGGTACCTTGACAGTAGATGCAATAATGATTTCTCAATCGCAGTATTAAAACAGTCGCAAATAACAGTTTGTACTAACACAAACAGCTTGATGTTTGCTTTGCTACGACAACTCATGTTTCACAACGTTTGAATTTTTAGCTGAAGAAAATAGCTTTCTAGATCCCATGCTAGCATGTTTGGATACAAAAAAATAAGGTGTACTCACTTTCTGGGGTCTGTGATTGAGTCAGACTGAACAATGAAATCCAAATCAATAAAAACCACATATTAGCTTTTACATTCACACTGTTTGTTCTACGTAAAATGGTAAAAGTTTTCACAGTTAATTAAGATATTTTTTATTTTATTGCATAACCAGTTTCACGCTGCCCTAATGCCAAATGGACTTTAGGTAAACAGATTAGGTCGCTAGATTTAGGTTTTTTAATGATATTTTGAGTACTATTCTGGTGGTCATGACGATTGGGTTTCTACGAGACTAACTCTATATCTCCGTCGACTAATTTTTGCGACGAAGGATCCGTATGCAAATAATGCAAGGATGCTGCAGCAAGAGTAAAGATAACTATCCTGCGTAATTCAATAGTCTTTCCGCACACTAACACAAATATATATAGTGGGATCTGCGTCATGGTAAACCAAACAATTGATGAATATATATTACTGCTTGCTGAGTTCACAAACACTTTCCACACTTTTATTTGTCTCATGTTATAAAGGCATGGGCGTATATAGTTCATCATAAATATTAAAATGCCATGAATGCACATGATGCTATTGAGGTTTTCCGGAAGGTTATCATTGCGTAGGCCTAAGAAATGAATCTTGCGCATTTCCGAAATTGAGTTGACGCAATGATCACCAAGAACGTCACTGAAATGATTTGTTGGGAACAAATAATTTTAATATAGGGAACGATTCAATTAAAGCATGCTTTTAGTGCCTTATTTCACTTATAATCTTAGAGAATTCATGAACCAATGTTCAGTTTCATATAAAATAACTATCAATAACTTATATTAATAATATCTTTGCTTGAAGTCCACTCACTTCTTGGGGTCTGTGATTGAGTCAGACTAAACAATGAAATCCAAATCAATAAAAACCACATATTAATTTCTACCCTAAATATATCACATTCACGCTGTTTTTCCCTCGTAAAAAATAAGTTTACATTAATGAAGATCATTTTTTTTTAAATTTTATTGCATAATCAGTTTCTATCTGCCCTAATGCCAAATTGTCTTTAGGAAAACAAATTAGAATCTTAGATTTCAATTGTATGTTGAGTACAATATGAAAATGGCCATGACTTTTGACGACCAATGTATTCACATTTCGACAGTAACGAATTCGAGCAATCTACAGACACGATAAATAAATCTGATTTTTTTTTATTTTCTTGACAATGAACTCGATTTAGTCAATTATTGTTCGATGAATTTCTAAATTATTGTCATTGTATACCAAACAATTGATGAATATATTTGACTGTTTGCTGAGTTCACAAACACTTCCCACTCTTTCTACTGTTATGGATCTGAAACGAGTCTAATGTTATAGAGACATAGATGTATATAGTTCATTATAAAGAATAAAATGCCATGAGTGTACATGATGCTATTGAGGTTTTCCGGAAAATAATCAATGGGTAGGTCTAAGGAAGTGAAACTTACAATTAAAAGTACAGAGTTTTAGCAATGATCATCAAGAACGTCACTGAAATAATTCGCTGGGACAAAAAACCTTAATATTGGAAACGATTCAATCGATTCGGGAATGTCTTATTCTATCATAAGCATTCAAATCTCTAAATCATTCAATGTAGGTTTTCAAGACCACGGTAAAGTAATCCTCGGTTAACGAACGTACCATATCGTTCTCTAAATCATTCAATGTAGGTTTTCAAGACCACGGTAAAGTAATCCTCGGTTAACGAACGTACCATATCGTTTATCTGTAGACCACCATCGGAATTCGGGATAATAAAAACTAATGGCAAGACTTATACACGACTCCGTAAGTTATCTACAACTTTCGATCGCCGAGATAATTGTAACATGAATTTGAAAGCGTATAAAAGAGATTCATATGAGTATTATTGTTAATAAAAAGAATGATTCACTATTTCAGACAATCACATTCACATTGAATTTGCAACTATTTACATAATTCCAAACAAACAATCATGCTTTTAGTGCCCTGTTTAGTGTAAAATAAAAAGTTTTTACCACACATAGATATTTCAATATCAAGTATGGAACTGCTTTTATTCGAAAAGTTTGTCAATATTCGTTGCGACTGACGATGCAGCAATGCAAAGAGAATTTTTCATATGAATGTCAGAAGTTAGTGATCTCTCGGATGATGTGACATGGTTCATCCGTGAAAAAACTTGCTCGTACAAGTGAGTGCTTTCAAATATTGAAATCATAAAAACTGACTCTTCTAGCTTCACAGAAAAAAAAAAAAAAGATCGAAATACATGTCAGACGATAAACATAAATTCAAAATCTCTCTTCAGCAATACCACCCACAAAGGGACATAAAAATGGACAAATATTACTGTGCGGGCCACTCGATAACCTCCGGCGGGCCACGGATTGGACGACCTTGATCTAACTATTCTTGAGGCAATCAGAAAATTATAGCTTATAGCTAGTGGAAACCATGTCACATTAACAAGTATTTACAATGATAAAAATAAAACAGATATTTATGGGTGGACATCAGTAATGATCATTATGGAACCGTCCAAGTGTATACCCATAATGCAAATTACTGCAAAATTATATTTTACGATAAAATTGTAGCACATATTTATTAATTTCATATTATTATCATTTTCTTATTAAGAACTAAAGCGTAACAATTTATTTGGTAAGGATATATATCTTTCTGTCCAGATTCATATTGGGCATATGAGTCTGTTTTTAGTCAATTTTTACTGTTTAAAGCTTTACACAAGAACTTCTAATTTTAATTTCTTTATTTTGATGATTGACAAACAATGCTTTTTGCTCTCTCTAAAATGTAATTTTCTTGATTAAAGTTATTTTCTACAGAAATCTGATTTTCAACCGAAGTTTTTTTTTATCTCCAGCTTTCTTAGACATAGTTACATTTCTTGGGTGTTCCAAGAGGAAATATTAGTTGTATATAGGTACATACCAGCCCAGCATAGTATACTGCACATTCACTTAATATGCAATGTAATTAGAACTATAATATTGTGATGAATGAAATGTAAGGTTATCAAAATGTAGTCAAAACACGATAAAAAAAAGAGAATTCTTATTGGTCCATAAATGGCAGACTAATCAAGATGCATTTTTCTTACTACTTAAGATAATAGCACAACACAATTTCCAATGAATTACAATGGTATTAGATAAAAAAAACTTGATAAAATATTCACTAGATTTATCAATTAACAATAGATTAATGGTAGTCTCTATATTTTACAATCTGCACCATCCGTCTTCTGCAATTCCTCAAATGCTTGACAGGTCGGAGACGTAATTTTTCTCGCGTTTCAATTCCTCAACTAAATTAATACTTGCCGAATAATTTCCGGTCCTTCCTGCCTCACCACTAAAACAAAAAATATACATTATAGTATAAATTGAAATTTGATCAAAACATTTCCGTAGATTATAGATAATATATAATTTATTGTGTGATTAATTTAACTTTGTACTATATTAACAATACTCACAAAGTTTTTTTAATATAAAGATCATATTAGAAAGTATTTGTTTAATTTTGTGGTAATATGCATGAAGCATGTAAAAATGTTTCAATATTTTACCGTAGTTACGACAATGACATGATAAATAATTATAAATGTACCGATACCACTTTTGTCGCCGATACCGATTCTAATCTAATACCAACGAAAAACGCCGATACTGATATTTTAAAAAGGCCGATATTCCGATACTATGTTATTATCAACTTAAGCAGGGCTTCCCAAACTTTCTTCGCTGTGCACCCCTAATTTTTTATTCAAAGTCGTACGGACCCTCAAATGTTTATTGAAGATATCCAAGTTAAATTTAATGCTGTCTAAATAAAACTATTTAATTTTAGTGTGCTCTGTATAATTACTATATGAAAATTTAGACTACCAGGAAGGTTTGCCTGTGGCCCATGCATGTCGAGTTTGAGCTTTTCATTCCGTTCGGTTCGGGTACTAAGTTTGCAAATTCATTTCGATTTCAATTTTAAATATTTTATCAAAACACTTTAATTAGTGTAGCTATGGTAGGTTTATTATATTACTTAAATATTTCCCTTTCAAATTCAGAACCCGAAGACACCTCGCATAGATTGGGGCGGTTTTGTCACCCTGGTGCCCGCTGGCTCCTAGTACGCAGAACAATTTTTTTTTTTGGAACAATTAAGTTTTTAATTCTCTTACAAAAGTTCCGGTGAGAAACCTTGCGGCTGCTTGTTATTCACGCATCTACATTCTAGATCTAATTCAACATTATTGCAAGCACTCATATAACATTTTTTTAACCGTTTCTTCCGGTTTATCCAACATGAATCAAGTGCAACATCTTTAATGAAATGTACTCATTTAATATAATTAGCACTTCATCTGTGGATCCTCTAAAATTGCGCAATGAACCCATGGGGTCTACTTGGACCACGTTGGGAAGCCCCGACTTAAAAAAGTAGATATTCAAATTGAAACAGATGAGCGTCTTTCTCTTGAAATTAACTTTGAAGTAGGCTGAGAGAAGAAGATTTACCTCGACGAATGTGATCAAATTCAGAGTTTTATTTTTATTAAGTGAAAGATAGCGGGTGAATGTAATAACACATTGATGGCAATATTAAAGTAAATTTTACGTTTTACGTTTTGTTTATTGCAATACAACAATTTCGTTGATCTAATTCTACTACGAATTTAGTACAGGTACGTGGTTATCACACTATTTCCGTAGTTAAGTTGAGTTTTTTCATCAAAACTTAGTTTCATATCACTTTGTGTGTGATATCGTGGACTTGTTTGATTTCGTGTTATCACAAGTATTATAGTGCGGGTGACCCAGTCATTTTTGTAATGTTATTCCGACGGACTGTTACCCCTGCCTGCTCACTGCGGCGCAACGATTACTCAAAAGAGCTTGGTATAGTATTGAGAGGATCACATGTAAAGTCGTCCACGACGACGGACGCAAACTCACGTACGGCGCCTTGGATATTGCAGAGCTCAAATTAAACATATACCGCAAGTTGGAATACAGATTCCGTCGTCGACGTTTACTAACGAATTATTAAAGAACGCATGATTTGTGGAGATATTTTTTTAAATTCATTGGTTATCACTTTTCTTACATTTTTACTAGGTTCTAGACAAGCAGAAACAAAATAAATATTTTTCAAATGGTAACTCATATAGTAAAGTACACTTTAATAGTTGTCTTAATATGCGTTATTTTACCTGTAGAAAGGCCCTATACAAGCAGAACCAGCTAATTAACTTGAGTAGTATAGTACCACACATAGATATAACGATTTTTATTTAACTTCAGCGATGGGTGAGATATAGTGCCACACTGTTCTACCTCCTCAGTCAGATAGCAATCTTACTATGTTATATGCCTTCATCACATTGTTGTATATTTCAGTTGTTTTCTTCTCCAATTGGGGTTGATAATTTGACTCAGAATTGATGTACTTTTTGTATGGCCATAAATAGAAATTTTGAACGAATACATAGTAACTTTGAACTTTTTAATAAAGTAAGTATATAATCACTTCAACATATGGGTATGGTCTCCAATAAATGTCCTTGCACGCTAAAAAAAACGCCTTTGAAAGTATAAGAGAAAACTTTTAGTCCGTCATACTACACGCAAACAAATAAGGTATTCCCATAAAAAACAATCTTCAACTACTTTATATAAAAGGAGTCATAGTTGTATATTATATATACACTTATTTAAATTTGATAAAAGACTTGGAAAAAACAGAACATGCACATAACAAAAATCAACTTTTATTGAATGTGTTTTGTCACTGATGTTGTCGTTGAAATATGATTGATCTCACATAAAATGTAAGTTTGCAAAAATTAATATTAAAAACGTGACCTACATAACATCATGACAATCTCTTGATAGTTTCAATAGTTTCATACACTCTACAAGATATTACAATTTTGAAAAACATTTGATACACACACAATTTAGTTCTTGGTTAAACTATCAAAAAAAAAAAAAACAGAAAAAACGGCCACAGTTTTATGTTTAGTCAAGGAGTGGATTTTTATTGGGTTGTTTTAGATTTAGTTCGAGTGGCTTGAAATAACATAGACGCATGCATAAAGCATGCTTACCGTTTTTCAACCTCAAGGAAAACACTTATTTTTGTTTAATGCATTTTAAAAGACCGGTACTTAGGTTATAAAATTATTGTTTAAACTTTAAATCATATAAACATTAAGTTCCGATAACAAATGACAGAAGCCATTTTAAACTTTCTCAAACTCACTTTGCCGTAGTTATTTTACTCGCACTCCTAAGAATTTATATTTTCATAAGTTCTCACGGTGTTATCAGTTTTATTGATAGTTGACGTTGGTTCTTGTTAACGTGCTGTATCGTTGTCGTAGGTATATGGGGATTCGGGTTCATTTGGCTTTGAACTTGATGGTGATGATACAAATGTGGTTGGATAAGGGCTAACAATATAAATATCGTTGGGTCGTTGTGTGGATTGTGGTTCCAAATTCCGGCTTCTTATTCTAGTAAAAGTTCAAACATCTTTGAAAAATATAGAAAAAACTTTAAAAGTATGAAGACGTCCAGGATTTATTTTTATCAGATATGAAATAGCGCGAAACCAAAACCATAACATTTGAACGTAAAAAACATTTACACGTTCGTTATCTTGACGGTGGAGCTGGAAATGCTCCAGCAATATGAAATGGTGCGATTTAAATGTGGCAAAATGTTTTTAATTCTCATATTTTATTCCACATGTTATAAAAGTGCAAATTCTGCTACGATGTTTTTAAAGTTAAAGTAAAAGGAGGGTTAAAGCTAATTCGCATATCAATCTTCCATAAAATTCAAGTTCATTTTACTATTTTCTGAAAGATATTCATATGTTCTTCCATCTGTGATAAACTAATGCGTGGAAAGCTTCTATAAAATAGATATTTATGTCAATCAATGTTGTCTTGTAAAAAATCATTTATGACGAATTATAAGAGTATTTCAAAGCTAATTTGCATATCAATCCCCCATAAAAGTCAAGTTTATTTTATTATTCTGTAACGTTTCGTCTGACCAAAATCAGACTTCCTCAGACAAGCAGTTTACAACAATGACAAGAAAAGAGCAATCATGCCGTTTAAATACGGCGATAAATAAATTTGTTTGAAATTAATTGTGACCAAACAATGAAAAAACAATTATTGATATTCAGAAACAGATTGCGAAACAAAAAAATGCGATCGGTTCTCAGCATGGAATAATTGTTCCGCGGCGTGCTTGATTTCACAATAAGTTTCACTAGAACATTTATCAATGTGTTCTAGTCTCAGATCTTGATAGCCATGGTCTTTTTAATGTGATTCTTTTAAAAGCGTTGAATTCTGTTTAGTATTGCTTCTAAATTCTTTTCTTGTGGTAGTTGTCGAGTCACAATTAATTTCAAACAAATTTATTTTTCTCCATATTTAAACTGCATGATTGCTCTTTTCTTGTCATTGTTGTAAACTGCTTGTCTGAGGAAGTCTGATTTTGGTCAGACGAAACGTTACAGAAATATATTTGTGTTAGTGTGCAGCAGGACTCTTGGATTGCATATTATGGTATTTTATTCCTGCTACAGCATCCTTGCATTACATGCATACAGATCCATTAGCGCAAAGGCATAGAGAAAGGATTGGGAGTTAGTTTCGAGCAACCTCTACTGATCGTTATTTTATTATTATCTGAAAGAGTATTTTCATATTCCTTCCATCTGTAGTAAACTAATGGGTGGCAAGCTTCTATAAAATAGATATTTATGTTTGACAATGTTGTCCCGTAAGTGTCATTTTGTCAAAGCATAAGAATATTTCAAAGCTTATTTGCATATCAATCTCCTATAAAAGTCAAGTTCATTCTACTATTTTTTGAATAGTATTTTTATGTGCTTTCCATCTGTAATAAACTAATGCGTGGCAAGTTTCGATAAAATAAAAATCAATGTCAGGTAATGTTTTCCTGTAAAAAATCATTTTGGACGAAACATGGGAATATTTCAAAGCTAATTTGCATATCAATCCCCCATAAAAATCAAGATTATCTTACTATTTTCTAAAATGTATTTTTATGTTCTTTCCATCTGTAATGAATTAATGCGAGGCAAATTTCTATAAAATATAAGTTTATGTTATACAATGTTGTGCCGTAAATGCCATTTTGGACGAAGCATAAGAATATTTCGAAGCTAATTTGCACATCAATCCCCCATAAAAGTCAAGTTCATTTTACTATTTTCTGAATGGTATTTATATGTTCTTTTCATCTGTAATAAACTAATGCGTGGCAAGTTTCTATAAAATAGAAATTAATGTCAGGTAATGTTGTCCTGTAAAAAATCATTTTGGCCGAAACATCGGAATATTTCAAAGCTAATTTGCAAATCAATTTCCCAGGTCAGGTGTACTTTACTATTTTTGAACGTTAATATATACACCTAAATCTCGTTTAGTAAGAAATCATTTCGGACGATTCATTGTAATATTCCATAAAGCTAATTTGCAAATGAATCAATCAAAGTACTTTTTTCATGAACAGAGGGATGATTTTTACATTTAAAAGTGGTAATTATCTTCAACTTCCACTAAAAATCGTAATTTATTCCTTGTTTTTCACGACACTAGTGTTGAGCTTTATTTTGTACCGCAGGTGATCTGTTGCAGCGAAAAGTTACTCCATCCCACAGTTTCAGTTTCCAGTTTCGGACGTTTTGTTATGTTCAAGTACATTTGTATCGCGTAGTTTTGTGCAGTGCAGTGGCCCGCTCTGTATTTTCCAGATTGAAGAAAACAAAAAATTGAGAAAACTATTTTTCGAGTGATGTAGTATAAAAAGATGTGATACAAACGATTTGTTTATTTTCCTGGAATGCGCTCTGTAGCCCTTTCAAACGAGCCATTAGTGTCATTTTGAATCGAAACCAACTGGGAGGATAAATAAAGGTGCAATAGTCGCTTATACACTTGGTCTTTTATTACTCTATATGACGTTATCGCAAAACAATCAAAACTAGACGACCCTGTTCTAGATGATTGAGCTCTTTGCAGCTTCAATATTTGTATTATATTAACAGTTTATGATGATCTGTGTTACAATCTTCTGATTACATTATCTCGCAAATTTATTGTTAATATTGAAGAATAAAATCAAAGAAGTTTGATGCAAAATTGCCCCAAAAAAATCCAATACTGGACAAGTTATTCAATTCAAGAGTCTTGCTGCACACGAACACAAATATATTTCTGTAACGTTTCGTCTGACCGAGGTCAGACTTCTTCAGACAAGAATTTTACAACTATAACAAGAAACGCAATTGCATGCACATAAATATTGGTTTCAAATGTTGGGTCTGTTTGCGATAGAGAGATATAAATAAAATTGGGACAGTGCCAGAACAATAGGGAAGCTAAATTTGATTTAAAATCAATAGATACCCCACAGTGTAGTGAGGGACAATTAATAAGAAAATTAAACAATTTCATGCTGTTATCCCGTGACTCCGACTGTGGTATCGCCTAAGTTCATTTAAGGGTCATGGCTGCAATGTAAGGAAATGACTTAAACCGCGAAATAGAAATCAAGTGTAAGTGACAATGAAATGTAATGTTCAAATTAGCAAAAATTGTGAATTTATCCATCTCTTAAATTCATCCATAGAGGTTCTAACGTTTTGAATTTGTTAATAAAATAGGTTTCTTTCGTTTGCCGGTATACTTGATCTCGATATAGTTTTTCTATTCCAATTACCAGAAAGTCGTTGATGGAATGGCCTGATTGATTGAAATGTTTGCCAACTGCAAGATCTTTACTTTTTTGATTGATGCTTCTAATGTGTTCTGTAATTCTGTATTTTAAATGTCTGCCTGTTTCACCGACGTACTGCATGCCACACTTTCTACAGGTTATCAGGTATATGACATTTTCTGAATTGCACGTTATTCTTTGATTGATGTTCATTTGAAGTTTTGTGAAGCTGCTGGTGCATCGTATGATGTTTCCGTTCCAACACAGTATTAACGTTTAATATTTCAACGTTCCGGCTTTACTCTCTTTCACATAGTTTAACTTGAATCTGACTTGATATCACAAGTCTTGTGGGGATTTATATTTTCATATGTTTCTCTGTTGTTTTTAGCTTTCTTGATTGTCGACATTGGTTGTTCATAACATGTGGTATCGTTGTCGTAGATGTACGGAGACTCACGTTGAATTTGTTTAGAACTTGATGGTGAGCCACTATTTGATAAAACTGTGGTTTCATACGGGCTAATGGTGGAAGCATCTTTTGATCGTTGTATTCTGGCAGATTTTTTTTCTTCGTTTCTGCTCCTTTTTCTAATTGGATTGAACTTGCTTTAGAAATTTATCAAGATTTAAATATTAAAAATGTAAACGATATATGAATTCATACTTTTTAATGATCCAAAGAACAACCAACGCTACAGCAATTGCGATTCCGACACAAGTGACAACAATGGCAATCGTTGGGATGGTTTCTGAAACATTATGTAATGAAGATCATGTATAATGGCAGCTTTTCATTCATTAATTTCATGCATTAAATATATTTCATAAAAACAGGTATTAACGCAATTTTGCCAAACTTACTCGTCTCACAATTATTTCCCGTAAACCCATCCGAACATTTGCACGTTCTTTGGCAACCGTTAGTTAAGCAGGTCCCCCGGAAAAGACAAGGGTTTGAAGAGCATAAGTCGACAGCTAAAATGATGAAACATACGTCATTTAGTTTATTGCATCATGAAACCGAAACATATCGGTTTGTATTTTGTGCATCACACAATTAACTTTATGTTCACAGTGTCCAGTTGAACTTAGTTATCATCAATATTTCAGATTAATTCAGCGATAACATTTTTTTGATCGGGTATAATAACAAAGTATTATCTCTGTATATAATAGTTTTATTTATTTTCTCAGACACAGAAATGTGGAAGTTTATAAAAAAACAATTTAGCAACTATACCTATATTAAAGTGTTGGTGGGATAATATGCTAAATACTATAGTAGACTTACTTGGAACCTCGCAAACATATCCTCGGGTTGTTGCGCCGTCATTATTAAACCATTTCATATTATTCCTTTTTGTAGCATAAGAACTCATAAACAAATATCCATCCTCATTGCTAACGTCAGTCCACGCCCAGCACTTCCCGTTGATTATTGGCGTACCGTCAACCCATAACCAATCGGTATGTGGTTTGTAAGCTCCGATCCAAAACGCAATTGTGTCACCTCCATTACCATATAAAGCTATTATTTGACTTTCAATTAAATCCTGTATTGCGTCTGTTTTCATCATCGCGACTGTTCCTCCAAGACTATTACAAGTTGTATTTGCTTCAGCGAATGTTTTCTGATAGTAATAGTTGACGTGATATTTGCAGTTTCCATTCAACTTATACTTTAATTCTGTAAACGATAACTAAACTGAGATTTCAATACATTATCATTTAAGTTAATTACTATCGAGCAGAACAAAACTATAAAAATTGATCAAGTAATAAGACACTAATGTAAATAGATTTATTTAAAGATTTTTGGCGTATAATTGTTGAATTTTATGCACTGAAACTGTGTACATTTACTATAAGTGAAAGACAAACTTGAATGTTTATACCATTTCCTTTTTTGAACCAATTTATTTTTTCGTAAACTTTAGGTACCTATATATAAATGATCTTAATATTTACCTTCACAAGTAGTTCCATTGTATTCTGACTGACAAGTGCAATTAAAATATGGCTCTGCAGTCAAATATTGACAGGTTGCCCCATTTTTACAAGGTGATATATCGCAGGCGTCTAAAAATAAATCAGTACAAATATTGCGCATTTGAGCTGTCCCAATTGGGATCAATATTCTAGTTGAATTTATCGTTTTTTTTTCAAGAAAAAATGTCGTGAATCCATTACAGCCACATGCTATTTTCAAATAGAAACATAGATACATCATTTTGATGATATATCCCATTTCTTAAACCATAGACACGTTTTAGAAAGTTGCAGTCGATATGCATCGAACAATTCTAAGAAGACATCGCGAAAGATTTTAGTTTCTGGATCGAATGTGAAAAATCGTTTTGGTAGAATCATATTAATCATTGATATTTAATCAAGCGAAACAAAAAATGTACTGTTTGTATTTACCATTATTATGTTTATAGCAGTGTTTGTATCGTTGAATATGATGATACAGAATACTCGTGTATCAATTTTTTTACCTTCACATATCATGAACACCATTAATGATTTGTTAAGCAAATATAGTTTATTTTCATACATACCGCTAACTACCAACGTCAAGGTAACCATTCTTGAGTAAGACGGATTGTTGCCCTGAGGTCCAGCTACAAACTTGTATAAAATAGTTGTCGATGGAACATCTATGGGACCAATATTGATTGTCAATGTAGTTGAAGGATTGCTGCTACTGATATTGCTGGTCGTAACGGAATTAATTTTCACGTTGTTCTGATCTCTCACATTAACATTAACGTTCCCATCATATGATGTAATGTTGAGTTGAGCATCGGGGCTTTCTCCTCTTTTCAAACTTCTTGTTCCTTTTGCTGTGGAGATTGTTATGAGATCTATAAAATCAATATATATATATATTCAATGTAAAATATAAATATTTATATGCGATATGGTAACTCATCAGTGCCGTGTCTGTAGCTATAGCCTGATATCGATCGTGGAACCGCTTGTAATAAGTTAAAAACAGTGTTCCCAAGAGTAAAAATTAATACAGCAAAATTTTGAATAAAATATCTGATCTCATAGGATTAATAGAAAATATAGGAATAAACGAAAGTATTAGTTTTCTAGAGACAAAATCAATATTAACAACTAATAATTTCAAAGCAATTGATGCAGTAGTTGAAGAGGAAAGCAATTATTTCATAACGATGAGAAGTAAAGCAAAGAAAAAGAACAATAACATAATAACAAAGCGATCCAAAGGTCCACTACGTGTCAAATAACTGTTCTAACATACTTCTGTGTACAGATACTCGCAACGATTCGTTTAAGGTTAAGCGTTTGTGAAACAACAATACATTTTGTCTTTTTATAGTAGTTCCGTTACGGGGTTGTTTGACTAAAAGAGAACCTTTTGTGGGGATATACAAGAATATAATGCTACTTTGCAATTTAATTTATTTTTAATTTAATTTCGGACACATTCATATAAAAAGGTTCTTTATGCTAGGTCGAAAACAACAGAAGTGTATAGTTTTCTTAAAGCTTATGTTTTGAAACCGTTTATAGTGCTGTATAAGAGTTATGTTCACAAATATTTTTGACTAAAACTACTAGACATGTATTTTTAATTTTCATTATCTTTCCTACATTAGACTTTTAGGATAGTCTATGTAAATAAATGAACAATATTAATGAATTGCCAAAAAATAGTTCAAATATTAGGAATCACTGTATTCGTATTTGTATTTCAAATTGAAAATTAAATAATGTATTGTTTCATTTTCGCTGAATAAAATAATAAAACCGCAAACAATATTTCAATACATTTCATTATTGTCTTTTATCTTTTCAAATAGAAAAAAAATAAGAACTTGTCCTTTCCCCATTTTTCTCAGTATGAGCAATTGAAATTCGCCTTTCGAAAGTTTGGTTAGATGAAATGAATAAAAAAGGCGTTATTTATGCCTCCAGGATATTGACTGACGACTATCTTATGTTTGTCAAACCTAGATTGAAAATCCCGGTTTAGCTTTTCAATTTTTCTGAACGTTATTACCGAAGAAGTACGACATGCTATATGCAATAAGTTTATCTAAGATGCTAGATAAAAACGAATTAAATTTTACAGAAAACTCCATATTAATTCGCAATTGTTTAAATCAGAAATACATTCAAAAGACGGGATTCTACAGGACATTTATTCTTATACGTGGTAGTGAAGGAATCAACGAGAGATAGAGTGTATTTACCACTCTCACACTTTTTTCCAAAATATCCTGGCTCGCAATTGCAATTGTATCTGTCCTTCACCGTGGCCGTAATGCAGTTTCCGTGATTGGAGCAGGTTTCGTTTGTGCATGTTTTATTAATGAAGGTCATATCTAAATAGTTCAATATTCACTATTAAATCGCGTAAAGAACACAATAATAATAATAATGGGTGAGTTTGAATAAAATTCTGAAACATTTTTAAAAACTAACCTTTTTTCGCTTTTCTGATTTTTTGTGAGTAGCGCCATTGACTTTGGTATATATTTTCTGTCATACTAAGTGCCAATTAAGTTATAAGTGACCCACTCATATAGGGTATTCGATATAAGTCGGTTTTTTTAGCGACTTTTAGCGATGACTTTATTTAGAAATGAAAATCGAATTTTAATATTACAGAACATAATTCAACCTGACTGGCAAACGTATTTATGTCCATATTTGCAATCGTGATTGCGCCACAATCCTGTTGAGGCAAACTGACGAACGCACTGATTGTTGAAGTTTGTTCCGTATGTTATTGGACTTATACCATCCCTGCAAAAGTTAGAGCCTAATTTTGCTGAAATGAATTGTAATTACCAATAAGATATAATGTATTCCGCAATAAGTTTGGAATAGGAAATATCAAATTGCCCAATAAACTGCATTTTAATCCACCAATTAAAGCAGAACTATTTTGTAAGTATATTTCTCCATACTTATATCATGTCCTCGACTACCAGATATCGTTTTGCGATATCATCGATATAATATCAGGTTTTTTCTACCGTTGCTTATGGACCGTTAAAACTATTCAAGCTAATATTATTGAATTATTTTTTCAAAATACACCGATTTTCACAAAATTTTATATTACTGAAGTTGTTTCTAGTCACGTTGGTAATCAATCGGGTCTTTGCCCATCATATTGGTAAATGCGCTACTTCGATATATATATATTTTTTTTTTTATCTATTTTCTTCCTTCTGATTCATGAGATATCAATAAATACGTATTCGTACCATTTGGAAAATTCCACTTCACCTTCTTCGTTCCAAAGCCATTTATATTTTGGTAGATAGTTCAGTCCAATCCAGATATCGGCTCTGAAAAAATTGTGAAGTCTATTTCAACCTACAGTTTAATAGTAAATATGCTCAATGTACTTATACATGCTGTTGTGTGAAGACTTAATAAATTTACGAAGTTGCTTATGCATGGAAACTTCCTCTATATTGAATACCTGGTTAGATTTCTTACGGCTTCGTGTGTTTCGCTATCCTTAATCTCAACAAGCCAGCTGTTTCTATCGGTACAAACTTTTTTCGCTGCATACCACTCCTTCCCTTGATCAAATAGTTCAAGATTGTATGTTCGAAAAGTAGCTGTGTCTGAAAATATTTCAGAACCGGTTAGTTATACTTTCGACGACACATATACGAATATATAATTTCATCTATTACGATAAAATAACAGTATATTCATAAACTCACGTTTTGGATTTTCTGATCGAATAGTTGACAATAATGAGCTTATCAGAGCAAGTACCCATATTGCGTTCCTCATAGCATTTGCGATTTTTCTCAAATAACACTCTATTTTTTCGTCTTAATTCAACAGAAGCTGATAATGATAAGAGAGATGACGTGTGATTTTTGTTATAACCACATTTTTTAGTTCTAAATATAAAATGTTGATACACCTAATTGTTATTATGTTGCAAATTTTGTGATATATTTCTTAGTAAAGCTATTTAATTAGTCATTTCAAATTATTTATTATATTCTGGAGATACGAGGGCATATTGTGGGCGGTATCTTTACCTCCCAACTTTCGCGGACTGTAGTTTTGCGAAAGCGGATTTTCATACTCTTTTTTGTGAATATATTTTTAGTTAAGCAAACTTTTGCAAGAGTTTGTGGAACTGTCATATTTCGGAAATGCATTTAGGAAATAAGAATATGGCGTTATTCTAGCTTTAATATTGGTTTCTTCTAGTTTGAATAAAGATAGACATTTTTTGTTTCTGATTTATATATGAGTTTGATTCAGAAAATGAAATTTAAAGAATTATTCAATGGCTTTGATTCAATAAGCCCTGAAAGTTATAGTTTATGCGGAGCTTATATTAACTACTGCAATACACTTTACAATTTTTTCACGCAAAATTACTTTTTTCGCAAATCTGCATTTTACAGAAATATTTTTGAAAAAATATTATCACCAACAATAATCAGAAATCCATTATTACGAAAACAACCCTGTATAATTTATAAGATTAAAACACGCTAACTCATATGAATTTCTACGCAATGGTAAGGAGCCCAGTAAATAATTCACTTGCAACCAATTGTAATTTGGTGCAGGAGTAACTCTACCCCCAGCTAGGTTTTCCAGACGCGATGTTTGTGCAAGTTTTAAGTTCTGACAATATACATTAGCCTGATGTTTTTGACAATACCAAATTTTATTTCGGATTTGAGCGTGCATTTGTATTAGGACACGGTGAGTCCATTTTCGACATGGAGGATAATGTTATTCAAACAAAATACTGAAAAATTGCTGCAAACCTAAAACAGAACACTTGTGTTAGCATCGACTAATCTAATTTAATTCGGATATATTTATTATCGAATCTATCATTATTCCCTAACACAGTGGTTCTCAGTCCTTTCTTTCTGAATTATACACATCCCATTTACCTCAGTGGTTCTTTCCCCTACAAATAAAGACTGATATAATTTGGTAATCAGTTCTTTAATGGGGTGTAGAAATCGAGCAGAAGTTGAATGGCCATCTTTCTTTGCTTAGTGTTATTATGATCCTCATTTTGTAACTATTCATTATGTTTACTGTTTTTAATTTTTACAACTCGTTCATTATCCACCAGCAACTCACCAAGTCCCCACGAGTTGGGAATTATCGGCCGGTTGGGGACCACTGCGCGAACGCTATAAATATTCTCACTATTTTTAAACTAACAACGTCATGTTTCTATCTACTGCACTGCGGCAATTTAATGGCGCTATTTCTGCCACCCTGGGAACTTATGAACAGAAAATCAGGATGTCATATAATATTTCATACTTCCCACATCCTCGAATATATATACAATCTCAGTATGATTTGTATCATTGACACCACGTACAGGAAGTTTTTTGTTATGCTATCATTACGGTTTGAAGTAGAATAAAATAAGGAATCATATAATCCACATACAGTGAACCTATACCTTCTTCGTTGCGTTTTATTTAAACTTGTTAACAATGAAAATTTTCGTATGAAACATGTCGTATATTTATTGCATTTCAAACGCATTTTGAAATAATAAAACAAGGCTGAGATTAAGACCGAGTTAAACCTGTGCCGATTTTTTCACTTATTTCTTGTTCAAACTGACTTTTTATTTAATACAAAAACATGTTTGTTGTGACGTGCAGTTCCATTGAAAGAGCTGCTAGATGTCGATGGTACGCGAAGTACCAATGATGTGTTCAAGTGTTTTAGATAGAGGTGACGAATGACTCAATGAATCTTTCACCGCTTAGTGGTAGAATAGTGTGGATGATTAATAACAGATACTTTTTCTCTCCCTGTTTTATAAAGCAAAAGTTTTCAAGTGGCATATAGCAATATTCTTTATAATCTAGTTATAATCTACCTAGGGTAAATCTAAGTATTTTCGAATGTTTGCATGGTTGCTATACAAAACTCTTTTACGAGCACAACTATATACTTCAGTTGTTGGGACTTGTTCACAACATGATTTTCAGGCTCATATACTTACATTTGGTTGCATTGGTGCATTGCTATAGTACGTATAAAATTGAAATTCAAAATATAACAACAGATGAAAGAATGCACCATTAAATAGCAATATCACGTTAACCATTATTGTTATAAACTTATAACTCCACGGCACCTGTAGTTACTCATTAAACAAAAGACATTTAAACAGAAGACATGTAAAACATCCAAAGCAAAAGCCTCATTACGGAATAAGTGGAGTATCATATAAAGGCGCTATAGCATAATATATATATACACTGCCTCAAAATTAAAATAGGATATTACGAGAATGTATATTGTCTTAGTAGAGTAAGACAAGTCTAGAAACTCACTTTTCAGTTTCATAATAATGCCATTCATATAGGACGTTTGCCTTCAAAGTTGGTTAAACTAATTGCAATTTACATCAGATGTAAAACTTGGTATTTGTATCCATCTTGGCACCAGAGGTATTTTAAATATCCTCATATACGCAGTTGTTCTGAATTTTGTTCAATTTCATAGGAGTTTCGTATGATTCAACTTGTACATATTCAGCTTCAATGTTAAAATTGTTACATTTGTTTGGGGCATTTGCTGTATCAATCACATTTTCACTTGCTTTTAACCTTTCTGGTGTATTTGGTGTCAAATTAGTGTTTTCGTAACCGTTAATAACCTTCTGGCTTTTATGCTTCATGTACGTGGTTTGGTAAGGAACAGTAACTTCATCTGTACTAGCATCATGTCGAATGGAATCCTTGGTGTCATCACGCGATCTGGAACAAGAAAGCAATTCTCAAATATATGGACACGAAGATAGTATTAGTTTCGTAATGACTCAGCGACAAATTTGCTGAGAAAATCTATAGTCAAGCGTGACGGAGGTGGATAAAAGTAATCCAACGAATTAAAATAAAACACCAACGTTTTGAGTTGAATATCGCGTCTCTTAGAACCCAGAGGTCATTTTATGAGAATAGATCAATGGCGTTCTAGCGTCTTCAACCAACTTTCGATATCCAATATTTGTAATCGATTACTCCATTCGTTGCAAGAAAAAGCTATTTGTTCGCAACAACAACAAGAATGTAGCAACCACCCACAGGTCGACTTCGTGAAAATTAATCCATATAGTAAAACTAAAATCAAATTAAACATTATCAGAAACAAACCTTAATTTTATACAGAGAATGAAACTGGCGAAAAAAAGCAAAACGACTGCTGTTCCAAGAATCGAAGATGGGAGTATAAGTGACAAGTTAACCTTGCTTTCCGTGTTTGATCCATCCACAAAGACTAAAAGTAAAATATCATTGGATGAATGTCTTTATGACTGTATTTAAATAATAGTGAATATTATTACGATTTCCAAAAATGTTCCGATTTTAACCGATCTTTATTGGCATTTACTTACCAATATCGCAATGCTTTGATGATTCAGCACTTGAAGTTATCACATACTTATGAGTAGCTGGTGGAAGCACACATTCAGCAGGGCATAAGATGAGCTACAAAAATAATATATTTATAGGTTACTATCAAGATTGATATTTGAGTGTATGAAGTATCAATCAAAGTAGTATAATAATATCATTTATTAGGATAGATTCGGGTCTCGATTTGATTTAACGCATTCATAGGAATAGAAAGCGATATCAAGTTTATATTATTTTTACAATATACCGTCTCTGTTAAGTAGTACGTTAACCTCTATAAATTTCAGTACGTTTAATTTGTAAACTTGGGAATTCGAAGAATCAAACTAACACCATACCCGCTCTATTTCCATAAATATATTTGTTATCATTTAGTTTTAAATTTACTTTTGATACTATTTATTTATATTTCATTTATTTCTGTTAGTAAGTCTTATTGGTACGTAAATGAGCTTCCAAGTGTAAATATGAAACTCACCTTTATCATGTACATCGTTGAATACTGTAAATTGTTGAAGAAAATTGAATTCATCTGACGTACTGCTACGGTTTCATGTGATGCCAGTAACTGACTAGAATTTTTTTGAGATACTTCAATCCTGTTAGAACAAATAAAACGATTATAATAAAAATCTACAGAATAGCATCATTTAAAAGTTTTATCGCTGTTGTCTTCAATTACTTGCTCTTATTGTCATCTTCATAAATTTGTAAAATTTATTGTTAAATGTATATTAAATTTTAGAATTTTAGTCATATCCTTTAGTCATAACACAATAAAAAATCACCTATGTGTTACATTCAGTGCTTCCAACGAGGAATAAAAGGTTATTTTGATTGCCGTGCCACACTCTTCAATCTTCAAACTCGGCAATGTCGACGATGCTACGAAAAGTACAATTACATATAATATATGTTGAAACAATCTGATTGCATGCTTTATTATCAGTTTTGGGTTTCATTAACACGTTATAACACTAATTACACATACGACTGCATATAAGTATGTAATTCATCCATATACATGCTATTAGTTCAAACAGTGATAGTATACATAATAGTAAATAGTACAGTTTACCAAAATTTTCACATATGAATCCAAGTGTTCTATTGCATTGAACAACATTCCAGTACCATAGGTCCCAGTAGGACATACTAGCACAGTCAAACATTATATTATTTGGTTCGCCATCCTTCCAGCCAATATATTGTCCATTGCTTGATCGATTGTTGCGCTCATTCCATCTGCACAAAATTCGATAACCTACTGTTTATTCACTACAGTATTTTGCTGCAGACCACGTCAATATATTTTGATAGTTCAACATAACTATAAAAGCATTCCACAAATATTATATTTTACAATGCAAAAATGTTCTTACTTTCCATTTTTTGTTTCATCGTAGAATGCAAATCCATTCTGCCATTTCCATTCGATTTTTCGTTCTTGAATTTTCCTGGTTGCGCCGATGTAAACTGAACAACATATCAACAAAATTAGAAGGCAAACCTTTATTCAAACCTAACTCGTACTATAATCACAGTGCAGTATTTGTTACTGAGTTCATAGATATTTATTTCATTTTCAAAAAAGCAAAATTAGATGCACAGTGAATTCTACAAATATGTTGATATGTTTATGAACTGTCGATATAAATTGTTTGTATCAGTCAATATTTAAAGCTGAAAGATATGTAAATAACATTTCTGGTGTCTAAATACTACTCGACGACAAATAAGCACGTATGATAATTGCATATATTTATTTTGTTATATGAATCATTCGAGCTGTAGTATTTTATATTTTATTCACAAAAAAGTGTAGCTAACCGTCCACATCAACGCCAATGTTTTGTAACTTTTTTGATATTGCATTTTGAGTATGATCATTTGAAATCGTCACTAAGTTCCCACCAGAAGAATGACATAATTCCTTTGCCTTGTAGTAGGTTCGCCTGTCTTTTTGTTTCCAGAATATTCGATAAATCATGTTATTTTTAAAAACTACATCTATAAATGAAAGAACAGCAATTAATGTTGTACTTTAAAGCAGCGATTGCATTTCTATGAATGATTGCGATAGTTCGAAAATTTTTCAAATGTTGCAATATCGTCACATAAATGATAATATTATTTCATCCACACATTTGAATACGTAAAGCCTTAAAAAATGAAAAGGGTATGTATGAATGTTGTATCGCAGCTGCAAGGAAAAATGTATTAACAAACGATTTGTTGCGAGTTATATCATGATAAAATGGATGACTTACCGTTATTTATCAGAAATTCATGAACTGCTGACGTTTCATAGTCATTTTGGGCAAAACAGTGCACTTCAGTTGTTTCAAGAAATTTAACCAAACTTATGCGTAAGATTCCTGTCGTCTGAACAAGGTTATTAGTAGAATTGATAAAATTGGAAGTTTGAAATATGGAACCGACGATATTCTCATTTATATTTCTCAATTTTGAGTTGTATCGATATTCCCAATATACTTTGGGAGCAGGATACCCTTCAAACGTACATGATAGCAAATCTTCATTGTTTGATACGTTCCAGTTAATGAGTTGTAATTTTCCTAAATAAGAGATTAGCAATAAAAATCTGAATTTCAAATCACCTTGAAATACTGTCATAGATCTCAGCCGTCGATTTAATATAAAGAATACACTATATACAAATAATATAAAAAATACTAGAACAGTTATAATTATTTGAGTTGGGTTGCGCGAGACTAACTTCCTATCTTTTCTCTATTCTCAATCATATCAACAAACGGAGCTGCAACGGAAAAATTATCAGCTTTCATAGATTACAAATTAACTAACCTCCTGTGCAAAGAGGTAATACCATCATATGTCAGAGACAGTATGGATTTTCTGGATATTCTGAAAAAAATTGACAATATTCCGCCAGGATCTTATTTAGTAACTATGGACGTGACTTCCTTGTATACAAATATTCCACATAAAGATGGCATCTTAGCGGTGGAGAAGTATCTCAGTAAATATACCACAGAAAAACGGGAAATTCCATATATTAAAGAAGCAGTTAATATGGTTCTTGATAATAATAATTTTGTATTTGACGGAAAGCATTATCTCCAAATCAATGGGACAGCGATGGGAACTAAGATGGCTCCCAAATATGCAAACATATTTATGGCAGACTTAGAGTCTGAGATTCTAGAAACAGCCAAGATTAGGCCACAATACTACTATAGATACATCGATGACTGTTTTTCTGATCTGGACACACGGCGAAACCGAGCTTATATCTTTTATAAACCATGCGAATTCAACACACCATTCTATCAAGTTCACATTCGAATACTCAACGGAAAACATTACACTTTTAGACGTAAAAGTCCATATCATGGACAACAAATTGGAAACGGAAATTTACATTAAAGACACGGACTCTCACCAATATCTTTTACCCTCCTCATGCCACCCCAAACATATTACTGCAAACATTCCAAAGGGACTCTTCATAAGAATAAGAAGATCGTGCTCAAATGTCGAATTTTTTGACAAGCATGCAGGAATTATGAAACGCTATCTCATGCAACGAAATTACGAAGAGACTTCTATTGACAAAACAATAAAATTGGTAAAAGAAATGAACAGAGATTACCTTTTAACACCGAGAAGTACAAAACAAGGTCAGCAACTATTGCCATTTATTACCAACTACCACCCAAACCAACCGCACTTAAGAAAAAAAATTTTCGGACTACCAATATATTCTTGACAACAATGCACGACTAAAAGAGATTTTCCCTCAACCTCCGAAAATTGCATATAGAAAGTGCCCTACATTACGCGATAGACTGGTTAGAGCTAAACTACAGCCAGTAATATCACAGAAAGTACAATCTGGTTTTTATAAATGTAATAGAAAAGCATGCACCACCTGTAAATATTCCGAAGAAACAAAAATAAGTACCGGGAACGTGACGGGAGTCCATATAAACATTAACGAAAGAATAAGTTGTAAATCAAAAAATGTTATTTATCTAATATACTGTAAGAAATGTGGGATGCAGTATATCGGCGAGACCGGAAGGTCGTTAAAATATCGTATAACAGAACATCTGAGAAGTATTACGAAAAGGAAATATGATTTAGTAGTGGGAGAACACTTCAACAAACTGGGACATTCAATAAGTGACTTTTCAGTAACTGGAATAAAAAAACTATTCAGAGACCAGGGCTATCGCCAAACAGTAGAAGCATACTACATCAACAAATTCGGAACATTGGAACCACAAGGACTCAATTCACGGGAGAAATAGACTGTAGACTCATCTAAGAATTATTATTTAATAATAATTTTCATTTCAACGTCATATAATATTTAAATTTAACAATCACTCTTTTTCTTAAGTTTATATTATTACTCGCCCCTTGATTGGCGTTTTATTTTACTATTATTTTCAAGTGTCCCAAGTTTAATTTTAATTATAATTCGAAACCTTGGAGTTATGTGCTTGCGATATTTTTTTTATTTTTATTTTTTGTCCTACTCGAAATATGCTAGATGGTTAATTTATTCATTTATTATTATGAATTAATATTATATTTTAACGCTATTTAAGATCAAAATTCAGCAATAACTTTAAACCTTTTTTAATTTTGAAATTGGTCCTCACCAGACTAAGCCTTGATTTATGTTTAAATGTTGGTTTACTTCCTCGTGGTTCTTTAAGTGCCCATAATTTCAATTACATTTAGTTACCCATCATTTTCGTAAATGCAATAATAAAATTTTTTTTTTTTTCAATTACATCTAAAATGAGCTCCACTGATATTTGTGGTTCTAATCTTCCCATCATTACTTCTACGGCTAAATGCAAATTAAATGTTTATGCATTGTTACGTCATACTTGATTTGATATTTCAAATTCATTTAGCAAATTTATTTCTTGCCATTGTTGTAAACTGCTTGTCTGAGGAAGTCTGACTCTGGTCGGACGAAACGTTACAGAAATACATTTGTGTTAGTGTGCAGCTGGACTCTTTAATTGAATAGGTATAATTATAGTAGTGAATAAATTCGCGATTATAAATTAAAAATTGAGATGTTTTGAGGAGTATGTCATCTATACTTATAATGAAGGTAATATTTCTATCAGGTATATATGCTTTTATAATAAACTTGTGGCGTGGGATTTATTTGTTTTATCATAACAGGCTTATGAATATGACGCAAAACTAATTGACTTAAAAAAACAGCAACTTATATAAATAGATTGTAATAACAACTCACCTTTGAGTAAAATGGTAACCGAAGTAGTTTTGTAATAAGCATGAGAACTCGATTCAGGTTTCGCATGAAAGTTGTAAGTTAATTTTTCTCTTCCTGGTCCAAATGGACCAAATGTAAAACTAACAGTTCCTGTTATGTTGGATTTTGTCGCAACTGATGTTGCAAAATCATCATTTTTAAAAACTTTAATCTTTACTGGTCCGTCATAGCTCAAAATCGTTAAATCAACTGAGACACTTTGTCCAACGAATATTGTATAATTTGTTTCCGTTGGTAAAATCGATATTGATTCTGTTTTGTTGAAAAACAATTCAGATTCATGTTTTTAAATATTTTTCAATACTTTATTTTGTATTATGTTGAATTTTTTGACTTGTTATTTTTAATATCCAAAATGAATTCGTATCGACGCATCATCATCTCCCTATTTCACTTTTTCATTACTATCTCGCTATATGGCATATTTAATATTAAAAATATGCCAAGTTGTTACTTTTCTGAAAATTGCTGTCAGTATTACAGAATTCGCAGTTCTTGAACTTTTCGAGACACATTATAGTTGAAAAATTGTTTAGATTATGCTTGCATTTGAAGGAAAAAAAAACTTCGGTGGTATGTAAATGATATTATTAATTTCTACTTTGTCACTCTTAGCACTATAAAAATGAGTAATTGGTAATATACGTAATCACACTTGCCGCTGGTGCAAAATTCTCCAAAGTAACCTGGAGTACACATACAGTTTGATTGACAGCCAATCTGATTGCAAGTTCCGCCATTGTCACATACATTGGTTGAACATCGATCGAAAACTACAAAAATTGAAAAGTTAATCGTGTTAACGTGAAACAGTTGATAAGCAACGTAGAGGAAATAACTTGAGAAGTAATGTCTTTAGAATCAACATCATTGCTGTTGTATATATATATTATTTTCCAATTGTGAAGTATTATTTTTTTTAGCAAATACAGCATTTCAGTTCCATCCAGGTTCCACAAGCCGAATGACTTGTGAAACAGTAAAGATATAAAGACAGGGAAAATAGTGTCAAGGAAAATCAGAATGTTTAGCATCGCTATTATTCATATGAGGCTTCAATTATTAGTTTTACTAAACTCATGCTCAGGTGTCGCCTACTGTTGTTGTAGGTATGTATCGGTATTTCACCGATTTATAATTTTAATATTACTATCAGTAAATTGTGCTTGTTGTAGCCCCTAATACACAGTATATTCTAAAAATCGTGAGTTTCATTAACCCAAAACCTATGCCTATTGTGCGACGTATCTATTTTTACCGCAATTTACCGCATTTTTGCTTTAATTGATCAAAATATGATAAGATTGTTTTTGATTCTATTAGGTATACCTGATATTTCACAAATATAATCACGTAGCTTTGTTCCTCCATTATTAATCCACCTCATATTATTTCTTGTAGTTTCATAAGAGCTCATAAACAAATACCCAGATGACGTCTTAACTGCACTCCACGCAAACCTCATGTCCATGTCCGATATAGATGATCCGTCCATCCAGATCCACTTTTTATTTTCCTTATAAGCTCCAATCCAAAAATCCACAGTTCCACCCCAATTACGATATCGATATATTATTTGACTTTCAACGAAATCCTGTATTGCTGTTGTTTTCATCATTGCCAATGATCCACCCATACTTTTGCATGTTGCGTTTGCTTTACTGAACGTTATCGCGTTGTTATAGCTAACGTGGTATTTGCAAGTGCCGTTGGGTACCATATTGCCTTCTAAACACAATACATTTATAAAGAATTCAATGTAGCATGGCTATAAAACAGGGCTTCTCAGTCACCTATTGTCGCTGTGAATTCTAAATATTTATTTCAGAAGTTTATCCAACAACATATGAAAAGTGCAACAACTTTGAAATGTACTTTTTCAATATAATTAGCACTTTATCAGCGGACCTCCTGTTATCGTGCTGTGGACCCCTGTGGGTCTACCTGGAACCCATTGCGAAGCCCTACTGCAATGTATTGCCTTCTATATATACCAGTAGACATAAAATGACTTGAAATACTAAAAGCAACTTGAACTTGTTTGAAAAACTCAGCTGTTGTGACTGCGAGTTGGTTATCAACTAACCCACTGAGTGATTGAGATAAATAAATTAAAATACAGAAAGAAATGCCCGAAAAGAAGTATTTCGGACGAACTTTCAATAATATGTTCACAATTTGTTTCAGATATCTAAACATTTAACGTAAACGGCATTCATATTTCAAATCATGGCTATATTTATATATATATATACATATAAACATTTTGTATCTCAAATACTTACTGTCAGCCTTTACTTCTGTTGAAAGAGTCAAGAATATCAAGATAAATGTAAAAAAAATAATATTCATTCTGCTAGTCCCTGGAGCTTAAACAAAATCAATAATGATAGCAAGATTTTTTTCTCCAAACCTATTTATTTTTGATTAGCATAAATTATCAACCAAAAACCACGAAGAGTGGGGTTAATGAATATTCTCTCAGATTTATAATTGAATTATAAAAGGTCTTGGGAAAGAATGGTGGCCTGTCTTTAATCCAATCTTATATTACAGTAGTTCAGTTTAATATATGCGATGATATAAGTAAACAGTTATTTAAGATTTTCGATTTACTTCACTTCTGTTATGCTTTTAACTTTTTCACTGAAAAAAGGCGCTCCATAAGTATGTGTATCAAAATGGAGGTAACTAATTTTGTTTGCATTACCTTACATTAAGTTGTGTAAAGATAGGGAAGCCTATGGGCAGGGAGTATATTCACTCGGCTAACACAAACAGTCGCCGAACTCGTAACTGAACTAAAATAACGGGAAATCGGAATAAAATTATGGCCTAACCCTAACCTGGTACACATACAACGGGAGTACCAAAAAACGTCACAGACTAGGCTGTCTTTATTCCTTTTTCGCCCGCTGCTTACAATACATCATGATGCATTCGAAAGACTCTCACTACGCTTTGTTTTCCAGCACACATTCATATGAAACTTTCATTTGCGCAAAATATTGTGGGTGGTTTTATTTTGTTTGTGACAGCAAATGTTATACTTTCTGACTAGGTATTTTGATAAGCACTTCCTTATCTAACACTTTTAGATTTGGTTTATTTTAGGCAAATGACGATTTCAACAAATCTGTAAATTACTATAATTTGAAGTTAACGGCGTCAAACTACTCGAGAATTCGAGTGTAAGTTTTTCTCGTCTCCACAGTTATAAATGGAATGCATGTCGTCACTAGGGCTGGGCATTTTCGAATACCTTGTGATTTCAGAATCGAATCGAATAATTTTTTCGAATCGAATCGAATCTCGAATACTTGAAAATATATAATTGTAAGCGACTTTATTATATATAGTAATTGGTCCTCTCAACAAATGAATTACTGAAGACATAGAATGATTCACTCAGATAGATTACTGAGCGTTCACACAGAATAACAAACACGTTTTATCAATAACTCACTACAGAAAATAGTCATATGTTAGAATTCCGTTGAAAAAATATGACTCAAATAAAAAAAAAATTGGGGAATTCACCTCGACCATTAGCGGAAAGATAAAAACAAGGTGGCGGCGATTCGAAATTTAGCTCTGAACCGATTCGAATAATTTACTATTCGATTCGATTCGAATATTCGATTCGAAATGCCCAGCCCTAGTCGTCACGTGCTCAAAAATTGAGAAATTACTTATATTGAAGGACAATGTTGTAGTCTGGCTTATAAAGCCATTCCCATCACCACAGACAATTTTTAAAAACACTGAAAATTCATCTGTCATTTATTTAAAGTAGTCAGGCATCTGCTAATACATTCGAATGTCTCAAATTTTTTGATCGCTCATTCTTATATGCAAATTATAGATGTAACATACACATTTGCGATGCAATTTTATGATCTTATTCCTTTTTATTACATTTCATTATCATATGCTTATTTTACAGATCACGTTAGTTTGTTTTTGATGACTGCTTAATTACTCCCATCGAGGAGTCTAGTAGTATCTGAGAATTTGAAATTCTCTAGAGCTCCCAGTGAATGGAGTAACTTTGTCCTCAAATAAGTAATCCCCGTGGTATAAGATACGATAAATGCCAGTAGACTGAGATTTAGGCACATCCCACTCTATTGTTACGTGACTCTCCGTAGTTCCAGGATCTGCTTTTACTGGATCATATTTCTTTAAAACTCCTTTTGCAATCATTGCTTCTTGGATGCTTTAAAATAATAAAGAGAATGTATGAAAACCAATTTCATGTTCAAATAAGAGTGTAACAAATATTGTTGATCTGATATTGACTATTTGCTTATTCATCTGCGTGAAACGACCAGCTTGTGTGAGTAATATAATGAATTATTTTTATTATATTACACTCATTTCAATTGAGTTAATAAAGCTTAAAAGCAAACCTCAATTTGACAAAGTATCCATGATTATTTTATCAAATTTTACAGCTTTTATACACGCTTTCAACCGTAACACCAAACGCATATTTGGGGGAAAATCCGTAAAATAGGTAAATTTGAATCAGGTCTTTCAGGTCGTATTTTATGAGACATGTAATTGAAAATTTTACCTGTGATATCGATTCACATCTGCATCGTATGAAGGAACACTTAATTCACCTAGTTCGTACAGCTCTCTGGCTTTGTTTAAATCAAAGTATAATCCTGTGGCTTCAGCTATCATATCAATAGCTGTTGTTATGACATTTTCTTCTTTTGTTGAGTCTCGGACACTACTTACATCTTTCCAAATAAATTTGGTTTCCCAATCGGAATCTCTAAAGATTGTCACCCATGACGTATCGGGATCTTGATACATTTGAACTTCAAGGTAAGTACCACCCAGCTGAAATGAAAAAAAAATTAATTGTGATCTTTGTATTTTGAGGTTTTGAAAAATCTTATCCAATCTGATTGTTATTTTGACTTAAAGCAGAAAGAACTTGAAAAAGTCTTTTGAATTCTGCAAAAATTGGAAGTTTTCTTTGGTAATTAAACACAAATATTTCTCTAGGATTTCAAAACGTGCACGCATTAGATAAAGGAATCTTCAATCCGCCAGGCTATACGGTGAAGGAAAACTTAAATTTAAAAAACCTTGACTGTATAGAGCCCGAATGCCTCAATATTTTATTTCAAACTGTTCTTGCATTTATATAAATACACGTATATATAAAATATCTTACCTTCACATTATGTCTGGGGTTTGCTCCGTAGAATGTCAGACTAACTGTGTCACCGGGAGCATAAGTTTCATTGGCATCAGTAATAACATCACCAAAATTCACACCGTCGGGAATATAATCTGGATTCGGTGCACCCAACAGTTCTACGGCATCGTTGGGTAATGTCGGTGACGGTCCAGGTTCAACTAGTAACCATAGAATACCATACATAAATATATATATTAACAATGAATGAGATTACTAGCCGATTAAAATGTCTAAAAGTCATATGAAGATCACCCAAAGTGTCCAAGTAAAGACTCCCCACTTCTATATATATTTATTAAAAAATGTAAATTCTCTTTCACCAGTATTACCATTTTTGAATAATATGAAGACTCGTCCAATTAAAGACCCCCAAGTAGGATGGGAGATGATCTTCATATGACCCCCAATTTTTGTAGGATCAATGTTTATTTACTGGGATTTTAAAAGTACTTTGAGCATGATTGCTATAAATTAGTTTCATAAATAATAAATAAAAGCTGAAAGTTACTTTCTTCTCCTCTGAGCATGCTTTCGACCATATTTGTATAACGTTGCATGTAAGCCATGTGAGTGTAAGGGCCAAATAAAGTTGACGCCCCTTCATATCTTTGTGCTTGATATTCTTCGTATGTCACCATATAGTGAGTATAGACATTCGATAGTCCGGCAATAACAACCTTGAATAACATAATACTTTAACACTTTCAAGAATGAAATATATATAATTTTAATGTGTATCAGAAACAGTTACAAATTTCGAAAAAACGGCATTTACTGGTATTTTTTGTTCGATTGTCGAGACAAAATGAGGAGACAGAATGATAATTTCATTGCGAGTTTTAAAAATAACTTTTATAAGCGTTCTCCGCAAGATAGAGCTAGAGATTTGCCAAAATTTGAGCCGACCACATGCTCTATCTCTCGGAGAACGCTTATAAAAGTTTTTTTTAAACTCGCAATGAAATTATCATTCTGTTTCTATATTTTGTCTCGAAAATGAACAAAAAATACCATTAAACATTGTACGCAATTGTACGAATAGGTATAGAAATAATGAATGTTATATAAAGTAGTTTAAATGCAAAAGCAGAGATAGTAGACTCAAAAAACAAGGATTCAAGTAAGGATGCTATAATTTTATTAGTTGGACAATATATTTTGAAAAATTCAAAAGTTCTATGATTTCTATGATATTTGCGATCGAACATATGATACGTTTTCGCCACTTTCATAAAATTGTGATTATTTGTTAGACCAGAATAAATTGGGCTTCAATATGTATTCAATTGAATAATGACCATCAATGAGAATGAATAAATTCAAAATCACCCTTGTGTTCTCCGGCATTCCCATGCTAATTGCCTTTGCTTTTATTGAATCAATCAGTCTTCTGCCTCCCATTGTTGAGAATTCTCCAGGAACAGCGGCTATCAATAGTTGTCCAATCCGGAGCAATTGTACATCAACTATGGTTGGATGCCATTGATACGGTTTATCCATATCTAGACGATGAAAGAAATTTATTAAAGCATATAACATGACAATGATTAATTGAAACAAATGTTTTGTAAATCAAGTACGGATTTTGTCAATACTTCATCGGTGTGTATTTGTCTTCATAAAGTCAATTTATAAACGACCAAACAAAATTTAGCATTTTTAAATCAGCATCTTTCAAACGCGCGTAAAAAAGCCGCGGATTGCAATTTTAGTAGTGAGTGACAAATAGACTCAAATATTTAATGTATTTTTACATCCAGTTGGAAATAAAACCGGCTTTGGTGCCTGACAAGCCGCGTATGCATCATCGGGCAATTCCCCACTACAGGCAATTGGAATGAGAATTGCTCTGACGACTTCCCAAAATTCTGTGCCTTCTGTCGTTCCCTGGTGAAAATCAAACGCTCCGGTGCCATCCGTACATCCCGAAGCAAAACTAAAAATATAATCAATATTTTCATCAAACTGTTATATAATTTTGAGTGTCGTAAATGAAACTTAACATGGCGCTCCTCCTAAAAAGTATCCTTGTCTAAAGGCGCAAGAATACAGAGACGACCTACTTACGGTACGGAACGCTAATACTGGCTTTTGACTATGAAAACAACACACCTGTATCCTAATGCAGGCTTGCAAGTCGTTGCTGTTTTGCCTTCCCCAAGATCGACTACTTCATGCGACATGTTAACATACTGATGAGCAAACGAGACTGGTCCATGTACCGGTTCTCGTTGCGGACTGAGAGCGTAAAAAAGTATACATATTTGTTAGTAAAAATTTGTTTTTTTGACCGTTTTAATCCGAACAATTGAAATATTTGATGTAGTTCAAATTTTTATAAGTCTTATATATACATAGTATCAATCTAAACTAAAATCGCATATTCTAACGAGTCGACACTCGAACAATTTAGTAGTCGATCAAAAGATTCGAGTCAAAATTGATGTGGAACGGTAATTCAGAGCTCGAACACCCAAGCCGAACCGAGTGCGCATCATTTAGTAAACAAAGGCCTCAAATATTTGAGGAAATAGAAAAGTTGCTTATATTTGTTATAATTATTGTCGTTCAGGTACACATTTTTTCAATTTTTTTGGTATTTTGGAATACGTAGGAACATATTAAAAAAAAAAAACAGTGTTTCTTATGGCAAAAACGTTGTGGTACAATCACGAATTATATTCAACTAATAAGACATCATTTTTTGCAATTTATCCATGACTGTTAAGTTACACATAAAATAAATTTATGAATTTCCTGTGTAAGATTTTATTACTTCTTGTACTAATTGCTGAAGATGTAAAAGTAGCATACCTTTTTTAACTGAAATTAAATTTATTTTACCTGTGGAACATACTGCTAGCAAACTCATATTGTTTTCTTCCGATTATATCTGTAGATTCAAACATGTCGTTGCCGGGTCCAGAAGCGACGCAAAGTTGTGCGCGTTGAATTTCAAATTTTGGTACTAATGGTGGCCGGATGCTGATTGTGTACGGACAAGTAGAGTTGTAAAAATCGCATTCCAATCCTAATAGAATTAGGATTTAAATTGTATCTTGTATATTTAGATCAGAGGTTCTCAAACTGGGGTACATGTGACCCCAGAAGTACATTTCAACTTTTCAAGGGTGCATTACATCACAAGTATAAGGTTATTCTTTCCATAACTTCTAAGATAACTGTCTTAAAATATTTTTTATCACCTGCTGTTAATAATTTTCAATGGGACAGGGTCTACCACCTCATAGGCAAGTATTATTCAGTCGATATATTGCGTATTCGAATGCAGTGTTTGTTTTGAGCTTGGATTACATCTTTGTGGTCTTTGAATAATACTATTAACTTATCTTTGTGGTATCAAAGTAAAATAATCGTTATTAAAGTTTTTGGGCAAAGTAAGGGGAATGTAATGGATTGCCTGGCTACAGAAAATAAGTTGTGCATCAGAGCGAGTGAAGTTTGGCAAACTTAACAAATGAGAAAATTTTGGGATATGCGAGCGAATCACGAAATAGTCCGAAGGGTATACCGATGAACACAAAGTTTGGGAAACCCTGCTTTCGACTATTATCTATTTTCTAAAATTAATATTGTTCAATTAGTTCATCTCAGCTCTAAACGTTCTTTTAACATTATTGTTATATTTTCTCACCTGTATCAGTGCATCGAGGTCCTGCTGTATTTGGCGATACATCACCTAGATGAGATTGAGCAAATGCGGCCGAGAATGATTCCTAAAATAAATGTGTTTTATGTGTATCACTTTATTTCAGAGATAAGCGACAAAATAAGCAATACAAGAATACTATAAAGGAGAATTTATATTACTCGTGTATAATAGATCCAACTACAGTCTTTGACGACGCATTAAAACGAAGTTTGCGTTGTAATAGCAATTATACGTTGGCCAAAAAATGCATATTTGATGATACTGATTTGTATTTAAATCACATAGCCATTGTATTTGTACAGCTGAGAAAACTTCAGGAAAGATGAGAGCACTTATGAAAGCGTAGAATATCAAACTACTTCCTTTCCTACGTCACACTGTAAGATATTTTAAAATATTAACATAAGATTATGAAAAATTAACCCTATGTTATAATAAGGCAAACAAATTTTAGTAATGGCGTGAGAGATATGAAAAATTAACGCAAGAATAATCGGACGTTTGGCAATGATATGCAGTTCATTAATTTTGGTTAAAACGTATTTTTTCGTGTGAATGCAACAACAACCGTTGTTAGTAAATTGCACCTTTCCCGTCATGTTTTCTCCTTCATTTCGCATAGAATTTTCAAATAATATAGCTGCCCTTCCTTTGTTATCTGAATTTATCAAATGATTTGAGCTGTTCATGCTTGTTAGGTGAACTGGAAACCAAGTGATGATTCCTAATGGTCCGGCATCTGCTGCGTCAAATCGCAAAAGTGTCATTTCGTGATCAGTGTTGTATTTGTACCTTCAACCAAATAAAAGCTAAGTAAATGTATAACGAGATATTTTGCACCGAAAAGAAAATACAGTGGATATTAGGGTATAGTGTACTGAACTGAACTAAATATTCGATGTTTAATCAGGTTATATACATCTTGTTTTGTCTTTAAGTTAGACTATGATTTGACAAACGTTTATTATAATTGTTTTTTGTGTAAATAGATTATGCAATTCCAGGGAAAAGAAAATAGTTTATGTAGTTGTTATCTGCACAAGATTGTATAAAATCGAAGAGAATAACAGTATGGAAATATTGAAACAATATTGCTATAACAATTTTAAAATGTCAGTCAAATGTTGAAATATTTGAACCATTAAATCATGATTCATTAACTTGAAAACATTACAAAAGTAAAAGTATCCGCATTCCATCCCCTTCTTAATCTCCAGTTGCTGGAATTTGCAATTGCTTTGTCTATTTATATTAGTTGGAGAGGAAGAAATTTTCTTCACAATTTTACTGGAAATATCGTTCAAGCGTGAGGAAGGCGGATAAGTGAGATGGTATGAGCGTTTCATATTCACAAAAGATTGTTTATTAGTTAAATTAAAACAGAAAAATGTTGTGTAAGTGTATAGAATCCCATATGACAGATAGAAAATATGAAAATGACTGAAAATAATTGCCCCCAGCAGCTTCAACAATTTTTATTACCCAATAATTAAAGCAATTTTTCACAGCAAAAAAAAGTTAAACAAAACGATCTACTAACCTTTTTCTCTCGCTTTCTGGGTTCCGCAAATATGCGCTAGGACTTCTGTTGATATTCGCATCATGAAGTTCTTGCGAGATGACCTGAATATTTCCAATCCGCATTTTGCTGTGAGCTACAATAGATATAGGTCGTTACAATCAATTGCATTGAACATCTTTTAATGAAAGGATGCAAATAAAATATTTACGTGAACGAACCATATTTTATACTTCGAACGATTCCTTCGATATACGATTCAATTGCTTGGGAAACCATTCCCTTTGAGGTGACTTCAAATAAAGTATATCCAAAAAATCCTCCTGGAGCAGAGTGTGTATGCGAACCGGATAGCACAACGTTTCTCTCCGTGTAACTTTTCCGTGTAAAATTTTATAATTTTGATATTTTTGCAAATTTTACTTCAAAAAGTACAATTACTCTTAATTAAACAATCAAAATCCATTGTATACTGCAAGATTTTTAGTTGGATTAGATTAGTAAATAGGTATTTACTTGCGTTTTGCTAAAATTTCATATTCATACTATCAATATCTTACATTACAGTATATCTCGAAAATTATTAAAAAAATATCTGTTATATTTCACAAAATTCTTTATTGGGGTTAGTAAATAGGTTATTTCTTGCGTTTGAGAAATTTTTAACTCATACATTAATCATACATGTCACCAAATTCTTTTCGTAGTTCCTCTATTACTCGTAGTTTAACGAGTTGTGAAGTCATTCCGTAATCGACACTGACAAATGCTACTCGAGTAGTTTTTGACATATCTGCAATGATAAACGCGCGACTGTACAGTCGAGTATGAATACCACCCGCATTTTGACCAGGTTTAGCATAACCCATCTAAAGATAAAAAAAAATTGGTTTGAAGAATATTAGACAAAGACAATGTATGTAAATATATTTTAAATGTAACTTGAATAAACAGTGTTGTTGAAACAGGTTATTCAAGAACGGGAAAATATTAAAAATGCGTTTTCACGAGATTGTCATGTGAAAAAATGACAACACTAGAGCCATTACGTAAATTATTGGACAAAAATGTGAAAATGTATTAACGAAAAATTTTGTATCAATTTTTCATTCAATAATTATTTCTTGTTGATCAAATTGGCCCTATAAACTTTCAAACGCAATGTATTTTTCGAGTACAATTGCAAATATGTCATATTGATTTCTCACATACCCTATTTTAAAAAATAAGACACCTGATAAAAATTTACAGAAAATATGTATTTTAAAAACATTGTGCTATTTACTTATTGAGTATGCATTTGGTTAATAGAATATTTCGCATATTCAGAGTTAAAATAATTTGCTTTATTAACAGTATTGTTCCTATTGGACATAGCTATGCATACCATGTTTACTTGGCTGACGGGTCCTGTGACGTCATTTTTCCATATACCGATATAATACTCTCCACTAGGGATAGGCTCGACGACTAAAACAAATATTTGGCAAACATAAATCATATTGTCAAAAAACAGATTATAATCGATATTATGTCGTGGTGATCAAACAACGCCAGTGCATTTACCGTTACCAGGAATTCATTAATTTTGGTTTGTGTTGCAGGTTTGTGTTGCATGATACTTGTTGGTTTCATCGACGAAAATTAGGTTTGCCCGTAGTGTGTGTACCAGGTAAAAATTAGGCCATAATTTGAATTTGATTTTCCCTCATTTAGTTC
Organism: Styela clava; assembly: GCF_964204865.1. Classification (NCBI taxonomy): domain Eukaryota; kingdom Metazoa; phylum Chordata; class Ascidiacea; order Stolidobranchia; family Styelidae; genus Styela; species Styela clava. Next base: position 11,477,052 of record NC_135251.1, on the reverse strand, counting down.
TGTTACGAGTTTGGGGACTGTCTGTGTTAGCCAAGTGAATATACCCTCCTAGCCATCAGCTTTTGTCCTATCACACAACTTGATGTAAAGTAGACAAAAAAAAATAAAATAAAAATAAACGCTTTAGTAATGATAAGACAGTAATCAGTTAGAATCAAAATTTGAAAACTGTTGAAGTTTTTGCATTCCTATATATATATTGAAGTGAAAAGTCGGCAGACTTGTGATATTTTCACTCATGTGTGTGCGCGCCACTTTGTCAGGACCAATTCTTGTACACTAATCAAATATCTATATAAAATATGTATATTTAGGTTCGTATAGACATCACAAAGGAAGTGGTTTTATACAAATATAGAAAAACAACAATGTCATGTAAAGTAATTTCACCTATGACGTCGTCATCTTGTTTTTCGCTATAAAAATAGCCGGCCATTCCACACAAGAAACCAAATATTATAACAGTGACGATTCCTAGGATAAACCGACTAATCAACTTCTTTTGAGAGGTTATTGAAGGTGAATTGTCCCTTTGCTGTGAATTACACATAAAATGTGAAATATTTCATTGGTAAATATTCGAAAAAATGAAATTGCTAATGTGAAGTGAAATGCAGTACAATAATATTCATATAAACGATGAACCGAAACAGGTGAATCACAAAACTTTTGGAACAAAAGTACTAAGTTATCATTTCTCTAATTTCTCTGACAACAAGTCAATTTGTTTCATTGGTAATGATTAAAAAGGTACCGCTTTGAAATAAAACTGACCACAATAACTTTGCAACTGTTTTTTTTTGCTAATTATTTTTATTTTAATAAACTGACAAAACGTGGATGAAATAAACAACTTAAAAGAGTCGTGCGAATATTGAGATACACAATTTTGATTTATCAGACTAACATGTATAATGTGAAATAATAAATATATATTATGCCACATAATTTTAGCACGAATACTTTCTTACCAGATGGTCAAATTCTTCCATGTTTCTGAAGCAACTTTTTCATCGGTACATGAATGTAATTTTGCTGCTGGAGATACAGTCATCAAGAAATAGATCACATCAACAAGTGATTACTTTATTGATATATTTGACTGCTAATCAAAGCCAGCTTCTATGTAAGTACTTGAAGTACAGAACCTTTAGTTGAAAAATAATTGACATTTAATGAGTCGACGACATGTCACCCAAAAACATAAATAATGAGTTTCTTTATCGCAGGAAAAGACGTACTCCTTCAATTTAGCGGCATTTGTGATTAAAAAAATTATTGGCTCAGGATGCAAAACATTTATGCTATAATTAAACCTGCATTCTAGACCGAATCTATTAGCAACGAATTGTCGTCTAATATATATAATTAGAGTATACTAGTTTTATCTCATGATGCGATAGCTGTTTTTGTGTGCTTTACTTTAAAGCCAATCAGTAATTGCACTTATCTTTGACATAGCTTAAAAATTGGAGACAAAAATCATAAAACTTTTTTGTATACCTAAATTGGCTGAACATCTATTTCAAACGTTATCGCCAACTTCTTCAAACTAATACTATCGCAGTCAAGTGAAAAGTAGTAATAAGCTCGACATTTATCACTGCTGTTTACGACCGGCTTGTATACTGCACAAATATAACTTTTGTTTAATTAGTGATGTTCTGTATTCGAGTAATACAGTTATCAAGGACGATGCCAATTATGTCAACGTTGGTAAGCTGACTTAACAGCCATAAAATTGATTTCAGTATTGAAAGAAATAATATGTGGAAATTATATTGGCCACGATCAATGTTTTCGACATTGTTGGACTAATATCACTTTTTATTTCCATGAAAATAAAGTTTACATTTTTACCTGAATCGCATAATTAATGTGTTTTAGATTCATCTTGAACTGGATGGTAAGCTAACCCGAGATCACGGAATGTGGGTATGCACAGGCAGAATCAGAAATCGTTGGGCGATAACAATATAGCTAGAGACAACGTAGAAGTTCGAGCACAGTTCTAGGTTCCCCAGGAAACTTTCGGGTCGATCTGGACGAAACGTGACATGTGGGTCGGGGATAGTGTCGATATAAATTCCGTCATTCGTCCCGCGCAACGACTACCGTGCATCTATCGAACACCAAATTTGCGTATCCTTTTTACTCCGCCCAAATATTTTCCTTACATTTATCCATTCGGGTAGCGTAGCGACCATCAACTGGATTGACTTAATGTATTCTACGACGATGTCCTGGCTGAATTCAAATTATGTAAATGGCTTTTAACTTATGTTAATGAATAGGTTTTAATAACGCTTTGTCAAAGTAGATGTGCGTCATTTGGATAATATTTTCATTTTTCTCCTAATTTCACTAAACTAATATTTTGCATACTCTCGTGGAAGCATGTAATGATATTAAAAACAATCTTCACAGGCACATATTGATTGACCTTTTTTCTATTTTTCACCTTCGAGCGTATGATAAGAATGATCATTGCAGATATTGATATTTATGCAGCCTAGGACTGACATCATTTGAATGGAAATATAAAGCGCTATCGCGAGTTTCGTGATTGATTGAAATGTTTTAAATAGTATATCTCCTGAACGGATATCACAATGTATTTATTTTACCACTGCATTATTGAGGATGTTTCACCAAACATGGCATTTCATAAATTATGTAAAAAATTTGGTTTTCGTGTAGACAAAGTTTTGCAATTCAAATGACTATTTGTCTGCAATATTCAAAATTCTATTCGAAACATAAAATATTAAACACACGCTAAATTAGGGGAGATAAATAGGCAATTTTTGTAAAGTTATCACGGATAAATGATATTTTGCATGAGGTTGTAGAACTTCCTTGTTTCGAATGGAAAAAGTATGCAAATCAGGCATGACTACCACGCTATGATATTATATATGGGATATATGATTTCATAAGTCTTACGTTATCACAGTAGCAATCCGATAACACATTATAAACCAAGCACAAATCAAATTTCGATTTGAGCAATTGTTAAAATGCAACTGAATTAGAATAGCACTTTCTATAAGTGGTTATTAATACAGTTGACTCCAGCTGAAATTTATGATCCGAATTCAAGAGTATAGTAATTTTATGTAATTATTTTTTTTTTTTTTCATAAATTTGGAGAAATAACAGAAGAAATTATTTGTTGCGTAATTTTTTGTTAGATTTTGGTCTATTATGTTTCAAATGGGCGTTTTTGAAAAATCGAATCTCTGTTGTCGCCTGAGCAAACCTGATTCATGATATAGTTATATACGCAACCACTTGCTTCCTCACATATTATTAAACTTATTGTCCATTGTTATTGCCCATGCTTATTAAAATAAAAACGTGATATGATTAGGCAAAGGCTATTGTATTTTATTTACTATCCCAATAAATAGCATATTTCTAGTGTTGCAATGTTGCAAATATGGCGGTATGGTATCACGACCGTTTTAGGTCATCTCTTGCTTGATTGACGAATCGAGTTATAGTTATGAAGAAACTGATATTCACGTGGGTAACTGTTTAGACGGAAACTGCGTCACTCCGGTAAGTGTAGAGTTACCTGCAGTCGATTGTAATATTCGTATCTGTTGGCATTCAGTTGAGTCGAGGAATTGTGAGGTCGTTGCACCTAGGTATAATTTAATTGCTGTAAATCGTTTACTTCTCTATATCTGCTAGCCTTTATTATATCCGCTGAAACTGAGTTAGAATAAAAATTTCTCAAAATGAAACAAATTCCTGTAGTCAGTAACCAATTGCCAGATAAAGGAATTTCCATAAAAAGGCGTGACGAAAATCTGCTGAAGTGAGTTTCTTGGAATAATCATAATTATTTTTTACATGTCGTTATCGCTACAGCGAAATTTATGAAAACATTTATACAGAAAACAAATTATCTCATTTCGTATTCATCGATTTATCTGTTTCGAGAGCGACAAGGGACATTGTTCCTACAAAAATGTTTTATAACTGTCCAAGAAAGTACTCAGCGTTAATTCAACTTGACGTAGAGTTGTATAGAACTGCTTTTGTTCGGGACTGGTCTTTGCCAAAACAATACCTATATATATATATATATATTTGTATATATTATACATTGGCAGGCTATTGTCCAATTTTGTGATATATTAGATCTGTTTTTATTTTGTTGACAAAATTAACATCAAGTAAATTTTTTCTCTGTAAATGCATCTCCGACTTTGCAAGGAATGGCTTTTTGACTTCGGAGTTAGTCTCAATTGAACAGCTGTCACCCAGTTACAATTGCTATATAGTTGAAATAGGTAAAAATATTCAATGATTTTTTTTTGGATTCAAGAAGAAACATGACACAAGAATAAGGCAAGCTAATGGATGGGTTAATCAATATTGAAATATTTTAAAAGTTTGTGTAATTTATACAGTTCGACATAGTAGAGCGAAATGTTTGAAAATAATTCCTAATACAGCGTGAAATACCGAAAGAATGACATGTTGATGATTAGAATTACATGTTTTAAACTTAAAATGTTTTAACTCTTATTAATGAAAAATGGGAAATCCAAATCATTGTTTATTTCTTGTAATTACTTTGTAAATGAAAACGTGGTATTGGATGTATATTGTACATTACTTTTATATATATACTGTGCCTATATGAATAACACGCTTGTTTTAAATGAATAGAAAATTTTGTAACTTAAACTTTAGGAAGGCCCCAAGATTATCAACTTAGTGTGAATTCTTTTTTTTTGGCACAACACTGTGTCTAATTGCTACATTTCTTATTAGGTTGTTTTCCAATATTAAACATCGTTCGCTTTGTATAGCATGTATTAATGCATTATTGTGAATCGGGTATTTTTAATTCGTGATCTTACTCACTCTCCATATTGACTATAGAAATATCCTGAGCCGTGATGCGTCAATGTTCCACGGTCCGTTCAACGAAACAGAAATTCTTGCTGGTGACTGCATTTGACCTAGCAAGGTGCAACAAAAGCTTACGATTGGAAGCGACCAAATTCGAAAATACAGGTCGAATCGTCTTTTACCCGATTACTACCCGACAACTCACGACACGAAATAGGGCTAGGAAATTATGCCGAAAAAAAACAATATGACTTTTAGTATTAGCTACACAAATACTGTTGAACTGCACAAAAAAGCAGACAAAAATAAAATATGCCTTTCCATTGCTTACGGACGTTGCATATCGATATACAGTGAGAGCCGACTTTTCTGAAAAACAAATGGACCGATAAAGGTGATGCAATAATAAAGTGTTCGCATTTAACTTAATTTGAAATAAAAATAAGTTTGAATGCAATATCGGGGCTATTACAATTCAGGATCATTTTGAAAAACTAATGGAAGTATTAGCCTTCTAGAAACTGCTTTCACATTTGAGTAATATTGAATTGAAGTCGATTCGTCCATTCGTGGCCGAGAAATACAATTTTCCCCCAACGTTAATCATGAGAAGAAGGCGAACATTAATTTAGTAAAACGACTGATAGACCCATTCGTGACCTATAACCGAGATGTCACCAACTAGTAAATAAAAATTAGACATGTAAAATAAAGAAAAACAGTTGGATTTGATATAGGGTAAGTGATATAAGTGTCATGCACGCTTTCTTTCAGAAGCCATTTAAAGAAGCTTTCAAGATGCATCTACCCAATAGCATTTCATTTTATAACCTTAGGCGGTTACCTAGTTTGATAAATTTGTAGATGTCATCATAATTCATAAATTGCTGTCTACAAGATTTACGAAAAATGCAAAGTCAAAACATGGAAACTAGAAATAAAAACTTAGTTACTGCCACTTGACCCATTTTTTCTAATAATATGATAGACCATGCATTAATGTACCAGTAAATAAAGTGTGGTAAAAGGAATGATGTGTTTAGTTGAAGGATGAATCATCCTACTCCGCTTTCTTGTATATCTAAATTATTCAATTTTCTCAGAGTTATCTTACCTGCAGATTAATCACTTGTTTTCCTGTTGAAAACTACCTTGAATATATTTTTTCTTGAATATATATTTAACTTTTCTGCTGCGGATCACTATTGCGAAAACAAAATTATGGTTTGTTGTATTTTTAAATATGAGGTTTAACTGACGACCATTTTCGTCATCTTTGAATCATTTTCTAATATGCATTCTATATATGTGAAATGGAAAGTTATTTCGTTGCCGATTTGCACCTTGCAGATTAATTTGCACATTTTTATGGATCATTCAAAATTTATAATGAAAAAATAAGATTTACCAGTCTTAAACTAATTTATTGCTGAAAAGTTCTCTGTGGTATTTTTCTTGGTTCAAATTTTTACAACGCCAGGTGCAACATGAGTTGTAAATGTTTGTGCAAAAAAATCTTCACAGAGATTGTTAACATGTGGGTTACAAAACTCTTTCAGTTCAATTTTGCCTGTTCGGAATTTGAGTCAAAACAGGGGTAGGATAAAGTACGAATTTTCGACAATATTTATAACATAGTTACGTTTATGCATATTACGAGTTCTGATATATCTCTTTATTACTCCCGATGACATTCTTATATGCTATTGCTTAGGAAATCTCTACGAGGAAGTAGATATGAATAAAATTAGTGCTCATCTTTAATAACGTTGTTGTTCAATATATGACGCAAATTGAAGGAGTGAATATTGCGCACGTGGGACTTAGTTATCTCGAATGTCCGTACAGGGCTACGTCATTAAATGTTCATATTTCAAAAGAAAACATAGTACGATATTCAATTATTTTATATCAGTTCAGCAGAGTAGGAGGCATTCGTTGTCTTGTGATTATTTAAAGTTATTTTGATACTATAAGTAATTTGTCTTTTAAATTCTCGGTATCGTTTGACGTTTAAATCTGTATGGTTTATTTCATGGTATAACGTATAATATTATCTTATAGTTTATGGAGGAGATGAAAAAAAGTATTGAGCTTTTAAAGTTTAAAACCAATTCGTCTGAAACTATATTGAATAGGAAAAATAAATTATTTTCTTCGCGGTTTGTAAGAATGCTTGTTATAGGACAAAGCATAAGTTACAAAATTATATTTTATTAAAACTCAATATACAAGTTCTTTTACATATAATTTGTGTGATTTGAAGGGACCTGGACCTACGCATAGCTTCAAAAATAAAATTATAGGATTACCGCATTCGCAATAAAGCATATTTAGTGTCACAAAACCAAAGGTGAAATCACAATTTTAGCCGTTTGTAGGTACATCTAATATATATTTAAAGTTATTAAAATATATCTGTTAAAAAATCGATTGGATTTTTTTATCTGTTTTAAATACGAGCTTTTGAAGTCAGTGACGGATAAAAGTATTCATTTTATACAATCACATGTCATCAGATTTCTCAACAAATATCCGAAGTTATGATGTATTTTATCTGCATTCCAGTTATCTGTTTTCTATCATAAACTGAGTTTTCAGTAACATAATTTCTTAGTAAATAATTTCAATAAAGTGGAATCATTATTCATTAATGATTAAATAAACATATCTCATATCTATTTTAGTGCTTTGCTGTACATCGAACACATCAGTAGGCAGACTTTCACTTTTCATAAGAAGCAAATTCAACAAAAGTACACAAAAAACGTGTCATTACAATATTGAAGCACTGAAGAATGAGCGTATAAAGTTTAATGTATTGGTTTATCGCAAAATATATTGATTTATTTTCGGTGTTCAAATATTCTTTTGAACTACCATTGTTGAAACAAAATTAAATTTCTATCTAAACGTCATTACGTTTAAAATCAATATTTTTGTTAAAATGTCGATTTTATTGTAAAATATCATTGAATAAATCTCAAAATCCAGAAATGAAACAGCTATGAAAGCAATAGTTTGAAAATCAGATATATATTGTATGGATAGTAGTTGTAAGCATGCCACTAGACTCTAGTGACTAGAGTAATGTATAAATTTGATTGTATTTCTCATCGCTAAAGACATTCATATACATACAAGATTTGGCATGTATACTTTTTAAATTCATGTAATCTTTTTAAGGTAGTAGAAAACCGTTAAAATAATTTACGAATGTTACGCAAGCGCAACATTGAATTAAAATTGTTCAAGGCAAAGGTGAGAACAAAATCGGCGATAATATATATATTTATAATATATATATATATATATATATAATATGTTTTGTTATATGGCAGCATAACGAATTTAAATATGAGTAAATAACTATAGCAACAGATTTAATATGAAATGTTTTGGTTTCATCGTCTTCTTTTTTCTGGATATTGTCGTCCAAGGGCAAGATCCAAGCGGTATGTAAAATGCATTTTATTCATTTAAAATATTCACCTAATTCATCCTATCTATCGCATGATTGACTTTGCTACTGTTGGTAAAATGAAATGTTAACTTGCAATCTTATATGTAACGAGTATTGATGTTAAACAACTGCGCCTTTTTAGAGAAGTTTAAAACTTGGCTTCGTCTTACAACCTCCTTTCTTGGTACTAATTTCAAAATTTACTACGCTGAGGAAGTAATATTTAGATCAATAAGATTCGACAAAAAATTTTCGAATGGAGTCTAGTGCTGTGATAATGGATTTTCTAAGCGAGCTTGGATTTCATAAAAGGGCAAATCATAAATATTTGTTTATTTTTACGTAATAGGTAAAATAAGCAGTTAAATTCAGCTAAACTTCCAAATGTTTATAGCAATGGCTAAAATTGAACGTTTTTTTGTATGATAAAATAAGCAATTATAAAATGTGTTTTTTCCTGTGATAAATATTAAATACAATAGTTGCCTCCATTTAAGTGAAATTGATCTTGTTATTGTTCAGGTACATCAAATTTTCGAAACTACAGATTAGAAGTATTTCAAGATGGAAAGGGCTATGATGATGCAAAGGCTGTGTGTGTAGGAAGAAATGCATGGCTTGTTGAGATAAAAGATGAAGAAACGCAGGCTGCAGTGAGACAGTTAACAACGTATGCATATTCCAATAAGTATTTTTATTTGCAAAAGATAGTTTGATAATTTGATACGCAGTGTGAAATTCCAAAACATCAACTAAATATCATGACTCCTGTTGCATGGATATTCAAAAATACATAAGCGCAAGACTTCAATATACGAATCTCTGCAGAAGTTTGGAGTTTTATATATTGGTTTTGGACATTCTAGTACAAGCCCTTCCAATTGTAAAAACAAAACTGATATTGATTATTTCTTTCAGACAATATCATTTATGAACTTCATAATGATATATTATTGAGTTATACGTGCTTATTAAATTCAGCTGTTGATACTTTTCTGATATTCTAATAAAAACTACATTACTTGGGAGATAGACAGATAAAATCGTTACAAAAAAATTCTTTTCAGACAAAATATTTGGATCGGCTTGCATTATGACAGTGGATGGAAATGGAACAACATGGGTTTATTGAAATATACAAATTGGTGGGTAATTTGAATCAATTTTTTTTTTCTTTCAATATGTTTGCACGTGCCGCAGAAACTTTTTCTTAAAATAATATTTTAAATGAGATTTTAAACGCCATCTGTACAATGTGATATTTTGAAAAATAATAAACGATAAACGAACTTTATACCTTATACATGTGCAATATGTTCTAAATCTATCTTAATGTTGTGATAATTATATTTTGTGACTTAACTTTTTCTGTGTCATAAAACAGTTCTTGTAGAATAAGGGTCTCCATCACGGGGCCCGCGGGCATTTTTTTTTTCTGTCCGCGCCATGATTGAGAATTTTCCACAAAAAACTGAAATAGTACGATGTCAACTATGAATAAGTTTTAACGTGTTATTTTACATCAAGAGCCGGTCCGACAAACTGTAAACAGTGAAAATATTTTTTCCTGTTATTCCACTTTACCAAGTTCATATTTTATTCTATGGACGTTTCGCGACCCTTGACCCCTGAAAGACTTTCTCTATAACTCATCATAACAAAATTTTCAACACTGATTTTGAGAGTGTTTTAGAAAGTTGGCGCTTACAGACTGGCTCAAATGTTCAAAACTATCGTTTTTATTCAAGCGTTATTTACGACTTACGTCATTCTTAACTTATGGCTGGTTTGCAATTGTTATGGAAATAAACAAAGAAGCTCGAGAAGCATTCCTTGTAATAATTGAATTGTAAATTTAATAATTTCATTTCGCATTTTGATTACGATAAAATAAACGAATTTTGGTCAGATCATTGAAGTGTGCAGTCATGCATGATTAATTCTGCCTATACGTATGCGCAATGGAAGCAAAATTAGATTACTATAAACTTGGTATAGAGTAGTGAACCTATACGCAATGTCCAGGAAGAGAAAAATGTTCGGAAGAGCTCAGAATATCCTAAGAGAAGTGGGAGGATCTGTATTTTGTGTGCAATTCTAAAAACAAGATTCAGTGTCTGTGATCTTACATCACATATGTTGTATATGTAAGTTAACAAATCCGCACACGACTAACGGACGGGCATGCGGTCCTAAGACTACCGAATCAACGCAAAATAAGGCCAAACATCGAGTCTCTCACCACTACAAAACAGTGCCAAATATCAAGCACAAGTAAATGAATATGTTTCATGACTCATTTGGTGTGAGATTCAACAAATACATTCAGATTTCTTTTGTTATTTTTTATGTATATCAATTTTGTAACTAATTTGTTGGTTTGTGACCCGCGTCGTCAATAAAGTTCAAAAAGTGGATCATGACATATTTTAAGTTGGAGACCCCCTGTTGTAGACTGCACTATGGCGCTAAATTTTACTAACTGCGTTAAATTTTTTGTAAATTATGCGTTTGGTGCAATTTTAAAAATGTTGGGCGCTTTCAAGTTATACAGTATCTCTGAACTATTTCCTAAATGTCGTTGCGGATCCCAACTGTAACTTGAACTGTGAAATTTTAGGAAAATTTTTAAATAGTATCAAAATTGATTTTATGTGTCTCCCTTAAGTAATTATTCTTAATTCTTAATATAAAGCACTGTTGAATAATGAATCTCAATTTTGAAACGAGTGACCCACGATTGAAATTTTATTCGGAAAGTGGAAATTAGTACTTTCAAAATTATTTTTCTCTTCGATAATAAGCTATGTTTTTTGTATTGGCATTTTACCGAAGAATTCTCGTATATTGGTTTTCTTGAATATCATAATACCACAGACATATCATTTTTCATTAATATATATTTTTTTAAATTAGTGATGAGGAAGCAGTGAAAACATTGAAATATTTATTTTTGAAATTCCAAACTGCATTCATCAAGCAAAAAAAGCTTGTGTGCAAGTGATAAGATGAGAATTTCCTTGAGCAGAAATGAACACTTTGTCAATTTTTTCGATATTACTCCGTCAGGGCCACCGATAATCCCCGGACTGTTCGCAGCACAAATAATAACTACTGTGGAGCATCCAAAACTTTAGATGGAAAATGGCATAATCTTGACTGCAAAGTCGGGTTGCAGTATGTTTGTCAATCAGGTGAGTTAAATTTATCAGTCATTTCGGCACTGCCGAAGTATGTGCACCAAGATGACGCACAACCTGAACCCTAACCTGATACACATACTATGTTCAGGTTGTACGCCATCTTGGTGCACATATTTCTGGAGGTCCGTCATTTTATATATTACGCGAGTTCTTTGTTGATCAACAATGTCCATTTAAACACTGTTTAACGCAGAATACACATGCATAAATCAATACGGAAATTAATTTGAATATTGAAATAAAGAAAGGGTTCTAGTAAAATACGACGCAGGAAAGTTCGCCGTATAAAATCTCCCCGCAGGAAATTTATTCGCATAGGAAAAATCGCCGCATGAAAAATCGCCGCAAGAGCATTTTGCTGTAAAACAAGTATTTGTGATAAAAACAGGTTTTGAAGTACTTTTTTTATTCATAAAAGATTAGGTATTTAAAAGCATACCCTAACTCCAACCCTATAAACCTAACTGTTTTTATCAGAAATACTTGTATTACAGCAAAATGCTCTTGCGGCATTTTTTTTTGCGCGAATTTTCCGGACACGATTGGAAATATATATAATTTGCGTTGAACGTTCTTTTTCATATTTTTACACTAAACTTGTACATAGAATTTTGAAAGTGAACTTCCTTTGTCATATTATCGAAAACTGATATGCGTACATCACATTGTTGAGTAACTTAAATCATATATTTAAATATATAAGTATATATATATATATATACATATATATATAGGACTAAATCTATTACACGCGAACATCAGTTTACTTTAATGGTTATCATTGTTCACGATAATAAAGAAGATTTCCAGGTCATTTTTTCATATATTTTTGAGCGAAACAAAATCTTATTGTGTTTTGTGGATTATAATAGACTTTTGTTTTTAAAAAAATTAAGACCATCTGCTACAACGTTGAAAAAAATTAAGTGAATGAATCTATAAAAACGTACACAACAATATAAAAAAGTGGGTGCATAGTCAAAGCACACAATTTTCTAATACATTCAGATTTTTTTGTTTACAAAATTATCTATGACGAGAATTGCTTTTTAGTCCAAAATTGATATTCATTTACAGATTTGACCTGGGTTCTCCACAGTACCAGTGCTTTGGCTTTCACAATAATTAGCGATCCGAAGAAATCATTTGCTGATGCTACATCAGCTTGCACTGCAATTGAAAAAAGCTTAGTTTCCATTACACCTAATGCATTAGATTCATTCTTGACGACAAAACTATCTCAGAAGTAAGTATTGTTTTAGGGGTAATTATTATTAGTTATCGAACTCACTTCATTCTGACAATGTAAAAACGTGGTTAAAGTCATCGAAAATGCCATTCAACAACAATAACAAAATATTTCTGAGGTTTGCTTTATAGTTCAGCATACAGTCTACAAAGTAATAATGCGCGAATTGACAATCGCTATCTTAGTAGAGTGTGAGTGTATGCTTAATTTTCAGTGGTACCATGAATTACTGGACAAGTGGAAGTGATTCAGAGACAGAAGACATTTGGAAATGGGGAGATGGAACAACTTTTAGTAAAACTGATCCAAATTGGTGATATATGTATATATATTTATTATAATATATTTATATTATTAAACTTCAAAACATTTGCTTCTATTGTCTGCTACTTTTGCTTAACCGGTCGAGCGGTAAGCTGAAATTATTTTCATTAAAGTATTACCTCGGCTATAAATGTCAAAAGCGTCCTACAATATATCACAATTCGTCGAGAATTCTGATCACAAGCATTGCGCGCAGTTACAAGGCGTTCCTCGTAACATTGGATTTTGAGTGTCACCTGTTTACTGTATAATTTATAATGACCAGCTGAACACATTGATGTCGTCAAATATATTTGGTTTATTCTCCCCATGAATGTGCATGTTCAGCTCAAAGTGTACCTCGTATTTTATAAAATATAAATTATATATAGATAATATCAATATCTCTGTATTTTATCATTTCGAAAAAATTATTGCATCAGGATTTGCGCTTTTTTAAAACAAATTGTCACAGAATAGCCCTATTGTAAACCGAAGTTTCATTAGGAATAACCCTCATTCAACTTCGATGTCATATAAATTAGACCTTGGAATAAATAGAGTAAAAGTTATTAAAATTTTTCATTATGCGAGTCTAGGAAGAAGTGGATATTTGAGAGAGATGAGCCAAATGGGGAAACAAATGAAAACTGTTTGATAAAATATGCCAATGCAAAATATAAATGGGTTGATATGAGTTGTACAGCAAAAGCTGGTTATATCTGTCAGAAGGGTGAGTATTCAATTGTAGTGCCCAAATTGAAGTCAATTTGAATAATCCACAGTTTTATTAAACATATTCAAAATGTTAAGCAAATTATCACAATTCTATACTGCCGATACAAAAATTGAATTTTATTTTGATCTCATACATCCAACTAAATGAAATAGTGGAATGAAAAACCGCTATTAAAATTAAACATAAACCTCCCATTTATTTATGTAATATAGTTGCATTTGTTAATTGTCAATAATTTGATAGTTATATTTTCGGGACAGCTGAATATATTTCATAGAATATACAATTTATATTTCCATATGAATTTTTACGACTCCCTACTAAATATTCAAGCATTGAATATTTACAATCCTGCGATCTTGTATAAGTAAAGGTGAACATTGTGAATGCAAAAAGTATGCGTTATTTGGTGAAGGATGAATTATTACTCATATATTTCATTTTTATATTCTTTCTCAGACGTGAAATCTGGTAACTGTGGTAGTGATGTGTGCTTAAAAAATGGAAGCTGCAAGATTAAGAATTCACGGTATACATGCACATGTAATGCGGGTTATTTCGGAACAAAATGCGAAAAAGGCAAGATTAATGTGAATAAATGAATTTTCGTTTTATCCTAATATCATATCAACAATTCGTTTAGGGCAATATTTCAACTATAAGATTCCTCAGATACTTTAAGATATTTTTTCTTGTTTTCTCTTTTCCTCTGATTTTTTGAAGCTCAACTTTTCGAGAAAGCGAAATCATGTATTACTTATAAAAACTAAATTATAGCATTTTACAGCAGTATTAAGAACATGATATTTTGAGATAATCAGTCTCACCACGTGTACAATAACTTCGATTAGTTTCACATAAATATAAAAAACTCGAAAAATAAGTGATCATATCTCAAATTTATGAACGCAACAGTTGTACATTTTCAACGGTAAGCCATTAGGCACCGAGTTTGCAGAAAACAAGGCGCGAAGTTAAATTCGGAGTAAAATATTGGATTCAATAAATAGGAAATAATATGAAAAACTGTTAGCGACTTGTTCGGGTTGAAATCGATTTCTCTTATAATTTAAGATAAATGGACGTTTCTATAATTTGAGCGCAAAATGAACAAGAAATGATGCCTAAAATCTTCATAATTGATTTGTAATCCTGAACTTAAAAATGAAATATTTTTTTACGAAGCAAGTATAATAACGTCACGACTGCAAACATCATTTGCGGATTACTTCGTGGTTGACTTCCCTCCATTCAAAAGTCATTCGTTTTGCCTAGCAAAGCACCAAACCGACCGCAACTACACGTGATAAATCTTACAGATGATCTAGCTCTAGCTATTGCTATTCCACGATCAAATCATAACCCTGTTTAGATATTCCAATTAAACATTTAAACTGATTTTGCAATAAATAACGCAATAATTTCATGCATGAGTGATATATCTTCAGCGGTACAAAATAAATTTATGTCTATGACCAGCATTACTAAATTTTTTAATGTGTTGTTTAGATGTTATAACAATCTCTGCAACTCCTACAAAAAGAAGTGTGAAAAGAGGAGAAAGCACCGATGTTCAACTCAACATTGAATCTTATGATGGAAACGTTAATATTAATATCAGAAACCAGAATGACTTAAAAATTAAAACTGTTTTCACTAACGATATCAGTAGCAGCAATCCTTCAACAACGTTGACAATCAACATTGGTCCCATAGAAGTTCCAACGACAACTATTTCGTACAAGTTTGAAGCTGGTCCTCAGGGAAACAATCCGTCTTACTCAAGAGTTGTTACTTTGGAGTTGACAGTAACCGGTAAGATACTTTATAAATAAAGTGGATAAACGTATACATTGCAACATTAATGACAAATAGTACAGGTCTTTTGTTGATAGTATGCCTTTAAAATAGAGTAATCAATATAATTGCAATCAAATCTACGACAAATACAGGAAGTTAAAAGTTTTTAATTTTTCCTCCTTTCATATTATAAATTAATACCTCCATATTACGATAAGTAATGTTACGCGTTCAAATTCTCTTCATTTTATAGAAAAACAGATTTATATTTCTTGTCCCAATTCCTCTCCGAACCCGGCATCCTTTAGAAAATAGCCGAGGTGACCGATGTGTTTTGTCGCAATTTATTTTATGAAATTGAAGTTGCCGTTTCCACAACCCCGCATCTGTAGCAATAAGTATCGAAATCAACTGAAAAGTCTTATTTCAGCGTGAGCACGTCATGTTGACATTGTTTCTTATAATAAAACCAATTAGTAGCCTGTTACTGAGTTGAAACAAAAGTCAAAAGGCTCGCGCTTTTCTCATTTCCAATCAGGTAGTATAATACATGAATCAAAATATAAAAATGTTCGAAAGGAGAAGTTTCTTGCATTTTGTTTTATTCATAAATTGTCACTTTCCGTTATTCACAAGTATATTACATATATATATATACAAGGTGTTCAAAAAGTTTTGCCCAATTTTATATTAATAACAATTGCAAACTTAATTTTATTGTATGATAAATGAGAACTACCACATCCAACATACATAACATCCAATTCAATACAGATTGACTATGAATATTTTTACAATTCAAAAAAATCATTTGATTATAAAGACTTTATGATCGGGAGACACTGTTGGACACCCTGAATATATACTTATATTTTATTTTAGTATTTTTTTTATGGTGATCTAAAATGAAAATCAACTATTCTTGTGATAGCTTATATGTCAATCAATTGTTGTAACCATTTATGCGCCTATTTCTAGATGCCTGCATGTTTCTATTTCTTCATTGAAAAACAATGAATGACTGTGCCATTGTCATTAATTATAATTATACAAATTTATTTTTAGATGCCTGCGATTCATTACCTTGTAAAAATGGGGCCACCTGTCAATATTCCACTGCAGAGCCATATTACAATTGTACTTGTCGCCCGGAATACAATGAAACTACGTGTGAAGGTAAGAAAAAGGGGTATTATATATAAATATATATTTACCCAAAGCTTACCAAATCAAAGGGTTGGGAATGATATGAAGATTCGGGCATAAATCTGCAGAATTTTGTACATACAATCCCAAAATTTGTGCATTTTTTATAGCTATTTTGGCTTGATGATAACTATTTTAGACCCTGGTTTACACTGAATTGTCATAACCTATTGTATCATTTTTTAAACAATAAAATTTAAGTTTTCTAATTTTAGACTTTTTAATCACAGAATTAAAGTATACGTTAATTGGAAACTGCAAATATCATGTCAACTATTACATGAGAAAAACATTTGGTCAATCAAATGCAACTTGCAATAGTCTTGGAGGAGCAGTCGCCATGATGAAAACAGACGCAATACAAGATTCTGTTGAAAGTCAAGTAATAGATCAATATGGTGAAGGAGGAACAATTGCATTTTGGATTGGAGCTTATAAACCAAATACCAATTGGTTATGGGTTGATGGTACGCCCATTACTAACGGGAAGTTTGCGTGGACTGCAACAAGAAAAGGAAATGGGTCTTTGTTTATGAGTTCTTATGAGACAACGAGGAACAATATGAAATGGATTAATGATGATGGATCAAGAATTCAGGGATATGTTTGCGAGGTTTCGAGTAAGTTTTAGTCTACTATTGTCAGGGCTTTATTTTTTAATTAATGTTTATTTTTAACACCCCCGTCCTCCAAAAATATTTTGTATACTTATTCTTAAGATTCTTCTTTACTTTTAAACCGCGTTCTTGTTTTGTATTATATTTATCTACAAGATAAACTCGACATAAATTTTAATATTATAAAAGAATGAATACTTGTATATTAGCGTAATGTACGAACGTTATGCACAGTATGGCGTTTTGCGGCGTTGCAATAAATTCAGTGTTGGTATATGATTGCTCGGTGGATAGCAAATTTTTGAATCTGTCGCTAAGACATGTTTTCATTCATCGCAATTCTTAATCTTTTCTAAGCGAAAGTGTCAAATTCATATATAGACTTCCTTTAATTTAGGGGTGTTACTTTGGAGAGAGGTCTACGTGAGATCTACCACCCAGTAGCACTTTAGCGTGACGTACACTGCTGTATAATACCTTACGCGATAGACTTTATGTTGCACCTGGGTAGGCTGCATATTGCGGTAGACTTCACGCTAAAGTAGCACATATCCAAGTCCTTACTAACAAATATATAGGAAAATTTGTCAATATAAAATTTATGCTGTCACTAAATCAATATTTGGATTAGAAGCATTGTGGAATTGTTTATTATGAGTGCGCGTGATGTGTGACGATTTTTGATTTGCAAAAGTTGAAATGTTGCAAACAATAACCCGTATATTGATGCATTAACGTCGCTTACTTTATTTTGTTTACTTTCATACCATGTGTTTCTACACGCATACCAAATCACAAAATTCGAAACTCTGCTCATAAAGTAAATTTTTGGGTATTCCCGTAGTGTGTAAACCAAGATGGCGGACACCGGAACGTAGTAACAGGTTAGGCCACAATTTCATGTACAAATACTACGGGAGTCACTTGATTAGCCCCCGAATTCGTAATAGAACTAAAAGAAGGAAAATTGGAATAAAATCATGGCCCGACCATAACCTGGTACTACGTTCCGGTGTCCGCCACATACTACGGGAGCGCCAATTTTTTTCTGTGAAATTTCCAGGCTTGTCCATGGGAGATATTTTTCTGTCCCATTCCAATCCCATAGCAATTATGCCTGTCCCATCCCATTGCTTTTTATAGCTAACAAGAGAGATATGCTCAAATATATGGACACGAAGTCCATAACGGAATGTTTTATCATCATTTCCCCGAAAATAATACGATTTTCGTGTCCCATGAGAAATACAAATGTGTGCTGTCCCACCTCATCCCATGGGACGTTTCGCATGGAAATCTCATTCCCATGGAACAGCCTGGAAATTTCCTACTTTCGGGAAGAATCTTACCCTCTTGCGTGAATATAAAAATGAATTGAACTGTGAATCGACAGTTGGATTTTAAATAGTTTTCGGAGTTTGTTTATTTTTGATCTAGATGCGTACTCTGCGCAAAGCTTTGACTTATTTAGTGTTACAATAATTTCAACATTGAGTTGCCGGCCCTCAAGTATAGTTTACTTTCTCGCGTTACCCGTTCGCCTACGTCGAAAGAATGAGATTCGCTGTTCAGTACCAACTCACACACATTTTTACACATAGATGTCTACCTTCGATTCTCTCTCTACTCCTGCTCATGGCATTTACTTGAAGTAACTTGTTTTTACCTTCGTCGTCATTTTTGATTGCGAGTCGATCGGCAACATGGCTGGAGCATTTATCATATTTTTACGAACATTTATATTATCGTAAATATGCAGCACTATTATTGATCTTTAGTGAAAATGAAAGCTGAAACACTACGTTGTGATAATGCAAAAAACCTATAGTTTGTTCAATATAGCTATTAAAATATCTATCATTTTTAGCCGTTGACTTGTGCTCTCCATCTCCGTGTCTTCATTGGGGAACCTGCTCAAGTATTGGGTGTCAAAGAAGTTGTGAATGTTTGATTGGTTTTACAGGAAATAATTGTGAGACAAGTAAGTTTGGTAAAATCAGTTTGAAACATCCATATCTCTCAAGTCATAAATGTAATGTAGTTTTTTTTTCTTCAATTTATTTACAAGGCTTTATGTGCATAATTCTGAAAATAAATTTCGTTATTTCTCAATTCTTTGTATCGTATTAGTTGTTATAAACATTTCATTTTCAACATCTTTTTTTCGTTTTTTAAGAAAATAAAATTAATATAGTTTGTAGTTTTGGTAAACAAATTACATAAATCCATCAAATATAATATGGTAATTCACAAGAATAGTTTTAAATTACCTGCTAAACGATATTTTCGTAAGATAATCTCGTTTACCTAGGTGTTTTCTATTTGATTGTATAGTTTACTTTTACTAGCGTGAAATTTTAGAAAATTGCATGATGCGTTGTATTTCCTCTAGAAATAAAATCTTTCACTTTTCTGCAAATTATGAACAACACAAAATTGAATTGCAGCTCCAATTTCAATCTTCTCTACAAAACAAAATTACACGGCGAATATCGGGGAATCTATCACGGTAACGCTGAATATTCAAAGCCATCAAGGCCCAGTGAGAATACGAGCCTTCAGAAATTCAAATTTCAACAATGTGATTTCTACCAAACGAAATGTAGCTTCAAATGTTGAAATACAGCTTGGGCCTTTTACGGATCCTAGCACAAAAACCATATATACTTTCCGCGCGGACCCTGAGTCCAACCTTGATGCCTATTTCATATCAACATTGATAACTGTCGTTATTGAAGGTATGTTCAAAATAAATTTTAAAATACAAGTAATTGTGTAATCTTCATATAATGAAAATGAATGAACGCCATATTTTATTCTTTAATTGCAAGATTTCAATCTTTAACTTCGGAAATAATATAATAGTATTTTTTTAAATTTAAATTCAGCTGGGGCTGCAATAAGTCAGCTACAACCAACAGATATCACCATTGGAACAAGCCCATATTCTATCAGATGTTACGCAACCGGCGTGCCATCACCCACTATTCGTTGGTACAAAGATTCAACACTTATCACCACAAGTTCTTCATCCAATGTATATCAGCGGATAGATAAAACCTATGTTGAATTCAATGCCCAGAATGCAAATATTTCCGATGCCGGAATCTATACTTGCATTGCAACTAATACGATACAAGGAATTGAAAAGTCGGCAAATTCTACAGCAGTCGTTAGAGGTGAGAAGTTTTCGCCATTTCTTTACAAATTTTTAATATATAAACTTATTACTTTATACAAAGCATTTTTATAAGCATTTTAAAATTGCTTGTAAACCTCAATGAATCGAAGAAACCAAAGAATTTCATTTATTATATATATATATATAATTACTACTCAAAACAATGTTTACAAAAAAAATTTTCAAGTAATTTTTTTAATGTTTTCAGCAAAAGTGACCCTCGTCAACTCATCAATAACAATGCCCAACAGCAACTCGGAATCTCTCCAACTAATGTGCTCGTTTGAAGGGTTTCCGACACCTAAAATAGAATGGAAATTCAAAACAAAGGGAAGTTATCGAAAGATTTTATCAAATCTTTCTGGATCAGTGTTCAGATATCAGAATTATGCTGAACCTGCAAATCACCCGATCAGAAACTCGAGTCAATTATATATTTCATTATCTGAATATTTGGGGACAATTGAAGTTGTCTGCTCTGCATGGAACGAATTTGAAAACTCGTCAAATGAAAAGACTTTTCAAATGAACCAAAGTATGTAAACAAAAAATATGATATCTTGATATGTTTGCTTTAGTACATTAGGCCGAAATTCTATATAAATTTTCAAACAGACGTTGAGGCTTGCTTTTCTCATTCATCATCTCCTTGTTTTATTATATTATAATGGCCTATTATTTATATGATAGTGAAAGTAGTAGGAAGTCCAAATTTTATTCATTAGAGAATATAGCAAAAATTTATCATCACACCCATTCATAGAAATGTTTTCTATAATGTAACATTGAAGACGTTGCGGTGCATTGTCTAGTTTTATTTTTATAGAATTGAAAAATAATCGGGTAGTCTATATTTTATCCAAATGGCCATTACCAAATATCCATATTACTAGCATGAATATTATTAAAGAGTAATTTTTCGAATGTACAGAGTGTCCATAAAGTCCTTTCAAACTTTTTAATTTGTCATGAATTCAGTTCTCAACATATCTCAACCAGGTTTGTTGTATCTATTTTATTCAGTAATTGTTTAAGTATTTTGCTTCATTTCAAAATTTTTAAGACTTCATTGACACCCTGTATATTTTCAGATGTTGTGACATCTACTGGAAAGTTGTATAAATTATTCGGAAAGGTAGAAAATGATAAAAGAAATATGTCTGGCGCTGAACATTTTTGTTATTCTGCTGGGAGTCGTTTGGCTAAAATATCCAACAGCGAAACTCAAGCATCACTGAAATCGATGATTATTCATACCGGGTTTTCAAAAAACGGTAAACATTAATACACATAAATATTCCGATAAAATATTAATAATTTTTGTTAGAAGATGTATTTTTTCGGCATGATATAACACTAATATTAACTAGAGCTGCGTGCAGCTTTAACAGGCTTCCCGCGTAAAAAAACTGAAGACGCGTTTTGCTCACTGGAGCGTGAAAGCGTGGTCAGTCATGCATAAAATTTGCAATTTATGATGGGGGACCTATTATCTGCATGTGATGTAAATTTCAAGTCTCTAAGTAGTGTCGTTCTCGAGAAGAAGATGAAAATGTAAAATCCTATATTGCTCACTGGAGCGTATCGCCGAGGTCACTCATGCGTATCCTTGACATATCGTATCCGGAACATGTCCATTAATCATTGTTATGAATTTCAACCCAATAGCATGTATCAATTTCGAGAAATCGCAAAAAAACTGAAGACGCGTTTTGCTCACTGGAGCGTGAAAGCGTGGTCAGTCATGCATAAAATTTGCAATTTATGATGGGGAACTTATTATCTGCATGTGATGTAAATTTCAAGTCTCAAAGTAGTGTCGTTCTCGAGAAGAAGATGAAAATGTAAAATCCTATATTGCTCACTGGAGCGTATCGCCGAGGTCACTCATGCGTATCCTTGACATATCGTATCCGGAACATGTCCATTAATCATTGTTATGAATTTCAACCCAATAGCATGTATCAATTTTGAGAAATCGCAAAAAAACTGAAGACGCGTTTTGCTCACTGGAGCGTGAAAGCGTGGTCAGTCATGCATAAAATTTGCATTTTATTGCTAGCTGAGAACTTCTGCACATTTGAGGTGAATTTCAAGTTTGTAGTACCAATATGAAAAAAAAATAATAAAAATAAATAATAATAAATAAATAATAATAATAATAAATAAATAATAATAATAAATAAATAATAATAATAATAAAACGTAGGAATACATTAGGTTCCCTGCTGACAAGCAGTGGGAAGCCTAACAAGAAGGCTCTGCTCAAATATATGGACGTAATAATAATCAAGTAATAAACGTAATAGCCTTCTAACGGAGGATACAATCTTTTACCACTGAAAAATAAAAAGTATTTGGTTCAGTAATTAAAAAGAAAAGCGACGCTTAACGATAGGAAGGAAAATTCTAACAACGAGGCAAACAACAACAACTACAACCTATTAAAGACGGTCCGTATTTGCTAACACAAGTCTGATTTCATTCTTTTTCTGACCAACAGTATATATAGGTGCAGAAAGGACAATTGAGGAGAATAGCAAAATATGGAGATGGCATGATAACACATTGTTTTACAACGAGACCAAGCATGGAACGTAAGTAAGAGTTGAACTTTCTCCTTTCATCGAAAAGTTTGTATGGCGTCATACAAAACACGAAATAAAGAGAGACAAAGATATACAAAGTGTCCATAAACTTACCATTAACTTTTAGGTAAGTTGTCTGGTAAAAATGAAAAAGTAGTTATTAAACAAACCAGTAGTTAGTTATTAATTGATGAGTAGGTCACATGGCAATTTTGGTCTTCATTGAAAAATTCTGAATGTTTAGGTGGATGCAGAACGAAAGCTTTGTAGATGGAAATTATGTTGCTTGGCATGAAGGAAGGCCCTATTATGATGTATCTTGTCTAGTTTTGCGATCGGATTATCAGTGGGAATGGGCTGATGCATATTGCATATCAATTAATGGCTTCATTTGTGAAAGTGAAAGTAAGATACAAAAAAAAATGATTTCTACAGTATTTGAATTCATGTCACCAATTCATGTTAAATCTAGATATTTGTGTAATATTATCGTTGTTTTAATCAGTTTAAAGATCATATCATCTTTTTTATGCATACCACTTATTCAGGTATGTATGACATATTAAATCACGAAATTCAACCTTCTCCAATGTGTATATTGTCAAAAATTTAATTTTAGCAAAACTCGCTTTGATTCAAATTTAATCTACTACGCTTTCGTAGAAAATCGTAGAGCATTGACAAAACAAGCAAATCAGCTCCTCTACGACAAATTGTTTCACATAACTTCTTATGATAACTGCTCTCGAACCACGAACGCATCACCTCCAAATTTAAAAAAATGGCTGTATTGATTTTTCATTGGAAGACTTGATAATAAACCAACTAATATTTTGATAATCACTTCATCCTTTGTTTGCAGTTCCTGAAATTACAAAAAATTTCAGCGCAAATGTAGACGAATGCAGCTCAAATATCACAATCAGTTGGTTTACCTCATCAGGAGCAGTTGGAATTTTACACAGGTTTTTGTATTTGACTATAAAATAAATTTAGTTTCATAAATTTATTGTCTCAATGTTATTTCATATGTCAAATATTAATAAAGAGATAGTTTTGACATAGAAAAAAAAATCTATTGTTCTGTCTAACCAGAAAACATGTTGATGGTACAAATAATAACAATGATAACAATAACACATATTACAGTCTTTGGTGGATGCTGACTGGAGGGTAATGATCCGATCATATACGGTCATCTGAGTCAGCTACCACCCAATGCAAATACATGAATAATAAATTGAGAAGAATTCGGTTCCATTAAACTCTCATTATATAAAAAAAAAATTATATCCATGATATACAAAAACAATCTGATTAAAAAGAAGATGAGTTTTGGGCTACATTTTGTTTAAACAGGATAGTGGAATTATTTAAAGAAATTTTCAAATTTCAACTTTTTTTAAAAGTAAATACCGAGTACTGAAACTCATCGAAATTAACTTTTGTTTTGATGTTACACAGAATTGACGTTATAAAAGAAGATTCAAATAAAACTTTGCAAAACTGGCAAACGGATGTTGTTCCTTCCCATCAAAGTTTGATGTCAGTGAGATTAACAAATTTAAATTATTCTACAACGTATCTTATCCGAGTGAGTATTCAAAGAATTAACGTTTTTATTTATAATTATCCAAGTTGATCTGCCAAAGAATAGCATGATATGTGTGACTGAAAATATCTTCAAGGAATTTCACTTTTATTTCCTTCATAGTTTAACAAAGATTAGACTAGAATATTAGCTTAACATGCTCAAGTCCAGATGGTGGAAAATTGAAAACCAAAATGTTTGATTGACAACTCGCATATGTAATCGAATTGCGGAATCAATTTGTTAATATAAATTCAATATTGGAATTAAGGTTACTGTGTGTCCAGAAGAGTGCAAATACTCTTTCACTTCGACAATGAAAGTAAGAACACATGCAACAATTCCTGAAAAGATAGAAGAAGCAAACGTAATTAAGGAAAAAGAAAATAAAACATGTTCAATTTCATGGAAAATGAAAACAGTAGACAAGGGGATCATTAATTTTAAGGTAATAAATTGATTATAAGTTTTAACATATGATGTAACAGGTAAATTAATTTACAAGATCTTTGATACATTGCGACTTATTACTCTTGTTTGAAGAAAATATTTTATTACTTTTAAGATAATTGCACATTCCACACTAGTCTATGCAGCTTCGGACTTCTATTCCAAACAAATGTACCAGACAGTTTACAACGCAACAACTCAATCCACAAAATTGGACGTCGAATACTCTTTCAATAGAAACTATTCATTCACTATTCAAGCAGTAACTTGTGCTGGTGTAGGCCCACCGTTAAATATTATTGGCAATTGCATAACAGAAAGAGGAAGTGAGTATATATATCAGGAAGTAATTTAAAATGCGTCTATCTTGATATGTTAAACACAATAAATGATCTTGTTATATTCAGTACCAGACAAAATTCAAAAATCAGTTGTGTCAGACCAACCAAACAACGACGGAACTTACAATGTTGAGATCAATTTCCCAGAAGAACAAAATGGACCTATCAGGTTAGTTGAGAACATCAAGTTTACACTAATGATTTTTATTTGCGAAACTCCTTATACTGTAATATTGCTTTCTAACTAAAAGTATAAAACTAAACACACAATTGATGTTAATTTTAGCATTTTTCCTTTTCAAATATTTCGAACTGTTTCTGTTTTATTTATTCTGATACAATTTAAGATAAAATTCTTCTGTGCATCAATGAAGTTGAAATTTTTTTTATTTTTTGGTAATTTGCCACTCAATTGATACTTTCACAAATCATAACATAAATTTTCAATAAATTTAAGGTTTGCTATCTTTTAGTTGTTTGTTTGTCATTGTTGTGTATGAAGCCAACAATTCAAGTTTAAGGCAAATTGAAAATCTCGAAGAATTGAAAGTTCTCATGAGAAATTCAGTCGAAGCAAATCAGCCATATATTGCCATTGCTATTTCAAGGTGAGCCATATGTACAGTTTTTTTAGTTGAGTATATTCAAGTGAACCAAATACTATATTATTTCAATTAAAATCTAAAAAAACGCATTTTTTATATTGTTTTAAACGTTGATTTAAAATTGACATTTCATTTATCTTTCGAAATATTAAACTGACATATAAGCTAATGCCATGAACATCCGGTTCCACGCGTATTCAATTACTGGTTGTGTTGCCAATACAATCTATAGTATAATATTGTTGCTTAACCTCTGAGTACATTGAGTCACATAATAAAAAAAATTGAAAGTAATTTTTATTTAAAAATAAAGGAATAAAATAAATGAAGAAATTGGAAACACTATCAAAATATCGCGACGTTTGGGAGATGAATCATTAACTTCCTGCAACATAAATCTCGCCTCCAATAAAACAAGAAACAAGAGAGCTGTGTCAACATCTGATGATGATGTGACAGGTCAAAACCTCAAGCTAAACAATGATGCCGAATACAGGTATTGATGACCTATCAACGTGACGTGAACTGTACGATCGCTCAATTATGAACCTTATTTAAAGAAATAAATGACAGATAAGAATTGCTTGCATATCAATCGTTTTAACACGTCTTTCGAAGTGTGGTAGATATTTGCCAAATTACAGATATTTTGAAAATAAATGCAGCATCATAATCTTCGAATGCAACTAAAATTATAATATTTGTCATGTGCGAAAAGAGAGATTTGTTTATTGCCGTGACTCTAGTTGAGGACTACGGAACAGAAGGTGGCGTGGAATCATAATTAGGGATAAGGTTATTTTGCTATTCGTATACAATTGTAGTATACCTGTTGTCTTTCATTACCGTAATCATCAAGACCTATCTTCATATTATATATCTCATTTAAACTGTTTTACAAGATATATATAATATCAAAATGATTGGTAATTTTAAATGCGGAACTCAAGTCTAGATAAATGCCACATTTGAAGTTAAAAAAAAACGATTGAGAAGCCTTCCTTTAATAACGTTGTTTGTAATATTAATACAGTCTATATCTGAAAGTAAATATGTGAACTATGATAATGTGTTGCCTTTTTTCGTGGATTTTAATATATGCAAATGCAAAAAATCTGTTTCAGCTACTACACAGTGTCGGCAACACCGGGAGAAGATGATGTTTTGTTGAAAGCCAGTGAAATTTCACAATTCACCACTAAGTCCAAAGAACCCGTGTCTACAAGTGAGATGACGTAACAGTAATTTTAAACTCAAAATTTAAATATACAATTACTAAAGTTTTATACATAATTCAGTTTTTGCTTTCACTAAGTATACTTTAATGGTATAAACGTTTGTATTTATCGGGTGCTTTTGTAATCAGAAGATGACAATATAGAACTGGAATTGTTTTGAAATTAAATTAATAATTCATTACTTTTCGCTATAGATACATTTTGCCAAAATATTCAGTATTGAATATAATATTTTACAGCAAATCCATTATACATCGTCTTACCTCTGGTTGTTCTGGCTGTGTTGGGTATTTTTGTCGTCATTATGGTTATTCGAAGGTATGTAAACATTTTCTTATTTTTCCAACCATAATTCATTTGCTCAATAAGAATGAATGTCGTTTTTGCAAAAAATAGCATCGTATAATTACGTTCGTCGGCTAGGAACAAACTTTTATTAAAGTTAATTATCAAGTTGAAAATTCAATATTAGGAAAATCAAAACTACAACCAATTAAGACTAGTTTTTTTTTTGAATAAAACTCGAATGATTCATTATTTAATATGTAAATGTTCTTTTAGGCGACGTGGGGGTGAGAAGAAAACGCCCAGTTTGAGCATGCAGGTGCTACATGACGAGGAAGGTAAGTTCATGGGTTTATGCCTGGTCCGGGTGGTCGTATTCGAATTCGAACCCTGAAAAATATTTAGTTCGAATAGAACTACAGTTAAAAAAATATTGGCATCGAGAAAGTAATATGAGATTTTTGTCGTCCTCTTTATATTCGTCCACCGGACATTTACGCCTAAAATATACCATTAATTTCCTGGTTAATTTTCTGTGTTTTGTTCGTTTTCTAAAAGTAAAAGCAGCGATAGTGTATTTAGAAAACTATTTGGTAGTTATTTAGATTAGCAAAAACAATGTACGAAAAAACACGATGTGCAAATCCAACAATGGATTTTTCAGATATACGTACTCACTTACGTTCATGTTTTTTTTAATTTTTGCTTAGAGCACGTTTACGCTAATTTATCAATGAATAAACACGAACCAAGGTCAGAAACAGAAATTCAACTTGATCAATTGTTGGAAAATTATAACATGATGATATCTTCAGACAGAGCAAAATTCAGGGAAGAGTTTGAGGTAATTTTTGATTATTGATCAATGATATTTTTATATTAGCCTTTCGTTAGAACCTATCATGAATATACAATGTATCATTACAATCTTTCATCAAATTCAAAATTTTTGCTTGTAATATCACGGTGAAAAATAGTGAAATCTGTGTTGTTTGGAAATGTTTGAATTACAACATCATTTATGGATGTTTGATATACTTAATTATAAACTTGTTTATATAACTTACAGGATTTAAAAGAGAATGCAAAGCGTCTTGATTACCCAACTGAAATTGGAGCAGCTGTTTCACTAAAAAAGAAAAACCGATACAAGAATATTTTACCATGTGAGTTTCTTTACTTACCATTTTAGTTTCCTAGTCATGATACGATATTGTCATTTTCATCGTGTAAGCTATGTTAATTAATACCACATATATTTATTCATGTCATCTCATACTTTATATTTTTGAGTCCTTTACTTGTCAGCAAAATTTTATTTCTTCTCTTATAAAATCCTTTTGCCTGTGTAAAAATCAGTAAAATTATTTTGCAGGTGATAACTCTCGAGTAATTCTGAGTGGTGAGGGAGACAGCAGTTACATCAATGCTTGCTACCTCCATGTAAGTTCTCAAGATTTTTTTCTCCGAGAAACCTAAACGCAGCTCGGCCGCGTATACATATATATTGATTTTTTAAAAACACTAATTTTATTCAATACATTGGATATTTTTATATATGTTGGATATGAATATTTTTGTTGCTCAAGTATCGCATTAACTATTCGTTGTTACTTTTTATAAACATTTGGTGAAATCAACTTTGCAATAAATTGGTTAAATGATAAAAATAAGTTTATTTGATTTACCCTTGACAGAATAATCTTATTTTATTTTTATAAGAAGTTTTTATAGTTTTTCGCCTCCAACACGACTCCAGCACCAGCAGTCGATGCTAGATAGGGGGCTGCTATTTTTCGTTTTTGTACTTTTTAGTGATGTAGTGGATACCAATAATTGTTCTAAATGATACCAATGTTGCCATCATAACAATAAATTATGTTTAAATAGGGCTTTAGCAAACCGAAGAAATACATTGCTACACAAGGTCCTCTACCAAGTACGATGGATGATTTTTGGAGAATGATTGCAGAACGGAAAGTTACTTGTATTGTTATGCTGACAAAATGCATAGAAAATGGAAAAGTATTTTATTTTGTACTATATATATGTATATATTTCAATATGACTTTCGTCAATAACGCAAATATCTTAATTGTGTAAAGTGTAAACTTTTAATATAAGTTTTATCAGCAAAAAACGAAGTTTAATGACCATTGAAAAGAATGATGGGATAGGGCATTCTGGAATTGATAAAAATGTCTATGCTGGAGGTAAACCTCGATATCATACAAACCGTTAAAATACAATCCGCCTATAAGACATTTAATTTTGATATAAAATGTACAGAAAAAGTGCGAAAAATATTGGCCAGATCAAGGAATGGCCAATAAGTACGGAGAAGTTGAAGTTGAAAATTTGGAAGAAGTTACCTATGGGGGATTTAAAGTTCGTAAACTAAAAGTTATATCAAATACACAGGTAATAATTGTATGTGAGTTTTCCGTTGATATCACTATATTTGTTTGGTCTATCTACATTGCGATTTTCACCATCTTCCAATCCTTATGATCAAGTCGCTTACTTCATTTACTTTTTATCAAGTACTTTACATGTACATGTTGAAAATATAGCAAGTTGACAGGTGATAATTTTTTGTGAATATTACAATTGCCCACTCGTTTGGAATTATGTATAGTCATATTGGCCTGTATCGTTTTCCTCTTATTGATTTATTTTATTGACTACTTTTGTCCCTAAATTGTTGTTATGTATATATACACAAACATAACTTTCTTCCTAAATTATTTATTATTCATTTAGGAAATTATTATCATAAAAATTACTTTGCTCTTAAGTAAGGTTTGTTATTCTGCTATATAATAGAATGTTTGACTGTTTCAGAAAATAACAACACACATGTTTCATTTTGTGAATTGGCCTGACCATGGAGCACCAGTCACTACCAGCAATCTAATTAGATTCCACAATACCGTATCAACCCATAAAACGACTGCTCCAATTGTTGTGCACTGCAGGTGCGGTACTAAATGAATTACTTTATATGTCTTTGCGCTGTTATTTTACTATTCAAATTTAAATTCTGCTCAATCAAACAGATATATTTATGAGCATATAAACAAACATGAACATAACAATTATTTCGCTAGAATTTAAATTGCTCTTGCATATGTGACATATTGATCGGTAGAACGAGACAAAACATATAACTTTATGCTAAATGCTTCTTTATATGAGCTAGAGCTAAAAATGTTTTCGAAACCTAAATTTGTTAGATGGTTTTTGGCTTAGCGCAGACAAAATATACTGTAGTCAAAAGAAACAACAAACTTTCATCTGCTTTTTACACATATACTTAATGTGGTCTAATTAAATGAAATTAAGTATCGTTTAATATTTATATTTCAATTAATTGTCTTTGCTTATAAAAACTGATCGTAACTATGCAATCAATCTTTTATATTAATTTTAGTGCTGGAGCAGGAAGAACGGGTGCTTTCATTGCCTTCGATATGTTACTAGAAGAATCTAGAGCTCTAAGATCAGTTGATGTTTACAATTGTGTTTTAAAAATGAGAGAGCAAAGGGTGGATATGGTTCAGAGCTGCGTAAGAATTCACTTTTTACTTATTTTTACCAGGATAGATTTAGGTCAAGCATTTAGACATGACTTTGACTTGAGCGTTATTTTTTTTTTGAGGTATGGTATGATTTTTTGACAACAATTCTACAGACGATGATGAACTAACTAAGTGTTCAAACGACTATAGGGGAGGAAGAGAACGATGCAAAAATATATAGTCAGAAACGCCAAAACGACGGATAGTCTAACTTACCTTTTACAGTATCTTACCTAGTCTATAAACTTCATGACTTTTGCGTGGAGAAAGAAGTCGCAGAACCGCTAGATATAAATTATATTACTTTTGAAGAGGTCATCACTCAAAATCTCGAAGTGAAAATCACATATAGCCCACTAAAAAGCTTGAAGTAACTAAAAGTAATATCCTTTTATGGAAAAATACTATCTTAACCACTGAAAATTTCTAGGCTATTGGTCCAGTGAGTATTGAGAAAAGCGTAACATTAATGAGAAAATAATGGCAAAGCGATCCATATATATACACCTCTTCTCCAAAAATTGTCAACTGTTTCATAACCATAAACGTTGAATACAACATAGAAATGAGTATCACATTTTAATTTAACCCACAAGTCTTATAGTGTTAGTTATCATTAATTTTGTTTTAAGGACCAATACATTCTCGTGCACAAACTTCTCTTGGAACATTATATGTACGGTGATACTGATATGGGTCCAGATGAAGTGGCTCAATATTTAGAAGGGTAAGACTGAAAATGTAGTTGTGCTATAATGTTGTGTTTAACTTGGGAGTAATAGAACAATATTATGTCATAAAATATTTTTTCTCATATTTAAAAACAATAAACAATCATTAATATCTTCTTGTAATATCACGAATTTACATCAAACTCATCCAATTTCTTAAAAACGTATTTTAAACTTTGTGGAAAGAGATCATTGTATTTTTACAAAATTATCCATTTATTTTCATAGATTTGCATTAATTTATTTACAGCGACCAGAAAGGTGTCAAACTTCGTAAACAGTTTGACAACTTGGGAAAGGTTGGACCAATAAATCAAACTAAGCATGGGAATACGGGGGATTACAGAGCAATGAATAGAAATCCAGATGTAATGCCATGTTAGTAAGCTGTAAAATACTTATTTACTTCAACGTTATATTAGCTAATTACAAACACGTGATGGTATCTCTGATATGATTATATTATGCACATATTAATTATTGTTACTCCAGAAGTATGTGAACTAAGATGGCGGACACCGGAATACAGTATGTGTACTAGGTTAGGGTTGGGCAATAACTTTATTCCAATTTTCCTTATTTTAGCTATATTACGAATTCGGGACTAGCCGAGTGACTCCCGTAGTATTCGTACCTTAAAATATGGCCTAATCCATCGTACACATCGTACACATACTATGTTCCGATGTCCCCCATATTGGTTCACATACTTCGGGAGTACCTAAATAATTGGGTTGATTAAAAAGAGCTATCATGAATAACAGTTTCTTGTGCTTACAGACATTAAGAACAAGGTTGTGATTGTGAGGGGAAGTGATGAAACTGAAACGCCTTATATTAATGCATCAAAGCTTGAAGTGAGTAAAAATTTCACCTACTGTTCTTCAAGATAAACATAGCCAAAACGAAAGATAAACAAAGACAAAAAAGTTGTTATCTGTCGAATGATTTGTCGAATGTTATCTACACAAATGATGAAATGATGAACAAGTTGAACAAAATTTCACTTGTAAATATTTGAATGAAAATCTGAAAATTTATTTTCTGTGGAATAACAAACTGAGTTATGTTAATTAACTGAATATTTTGCAATATATATTCCATTTAGTCATACGGCGATATCACAAAATTAATCGCTGCTCAAGGTCCAATGGAGTCCACCACTGAGTTTTTCTGGAGAGCAGTAATTGACAACAATGTCAACACTATTGTGATGTTAACCCTTAATGAAGAAGGCAATAAGGTATTTGTAACATCGTTTCAAAATATCCGAAGGTATGATGAACTGTCATTAAATCTTTTCAATGTTTCGCAATAATATTATTTTATCAATAATTGACTTTGAATTGGACACGGAAGATGTGTAACTGTACACACGATACTTCCACACATTTCCTCATGGCGTTGATATGAATATAATACAATACGAAACAGACATTGAGTTAAGAAAATTTGAACGTAAGGTTAGATGCTAAATAATAAAATGACAGACGACGAAGTTGAAATATAAACTATATAATCGTGGCAAAATATAAAAAAAACTTTGTAATGCTTCGAAGTAGTATAAAATCGTTTACATTAAATTATAGATATACGTTAGAAACACTAGTAGCTTTCACGGTCCGGCACAACTCAGACTGTGTTTAAGATTAAGTTTAATAAACATAGGACGCATCTTAAATACGATAAAGTTTTATACTGACAATGATGAATTCAAAGAGTCTGAAAAAATGGGATCTTGAAATAGTTTACGATGTTTTGGTCATCTACAGGATTATATGAATACTGAAATCTAGTCCTACTAGGTAACTAGGATATTTCTCCATTCTATAGAATAGCGAACTATCCTCACACAAGATGGAATTATTGAAAAATATACCATTTGTCTTTTTAACCAATTGATTGATGATTTGTATTGGTACAATATATATATTTTACACATACATAGTTGAATGAAATTTGAATCATTATAATTTATAATAGTTTTCTTCGTTTTACTAAAATAGGAAAAAATTTGAAGTCTAAATCATTAAAAAATGTATGGAAAATAAATTATACCCAATAAAATATTATGTGCGTGCAAAAGTCTTATTTTAAAGCAATTCTAATTATTATACACAAATACCTGAGCCTGATAACCCCGTGTTTTTTCCATCGAAAATTGAAATTATTTCCTGCACAATTGGGAATATCATAATTCTACTGAGAGGAATTGAAGGCAATTGTAGGATTCAAATGTTCTGTTATGTTTGAAATACAACATTAGTGCTGGCGTGACCATTCACTTGAATTGGACTGGTTTAACCATTTACTTGTGTATAATAACAAACACCTACTTTTCATCTTTCGCTGATAGCTATGTTTACATTAGTTTCATTCAAGGCCCAAATAAAAGTTATTAAGCAACAACATAGATTTTTCGGTGGTGGTTGCTACCTTGAAATGGGAAACAGTATTTTCTTTTTAAGGCAGGCAGCTTTGAATAGTCAAAACTACAATAATATATCCAGAAATCGTTAATGGTTGATAAAGGTTTTTAATAAGTAGAAAATCAATGGATTAAGAATTGTAATAATATTGATCTTATTTGTATCACTAATAACATGTTCCCTAATTTCAGAAATATGATGTCACTCCGCAAGCTATATTAAAGTAACACACTAAATCTAACACATATCTTTCAAAACGACAAATATAGCACTTTTTGCCAACTGCGACCGCCTTACGTACGAAACAAAAAACAAGAAGTATCACAACATTCCAAGAACAGACAAGAACCCCATGCCATGCAAACCCTACGAGTACCACCACCGGGCTGTATGGCATAAACAGTATAAATTAAATATATTGAGTTATTAAATATCTTCAATATTTTTAAGACGTTATAATTTTATTTCTAGGAGCAATGTTATCCTTATTGGGAAGATCATAAAATGCTTTCAAGAAGCTTGAATATTTCCGTAAAATCTACGAACACAGAAGGACAAATTATTAGAAGAGAAATCCAAGTTTCTAAAGACGAAGCAGTAAAGGTAAAATTATATTTTAATTTTGGTTTATTCCACGTAATGTTTTTTGAACGATCCATTGACTGGCCATGGAGAGAATATTCAGAAAGCGATTTTTGACATTCTAATATTAGTGGATGCTGTTTATAATCTAGTATTTATTACTCACTCACCATTTCAGTTCAGTTCATATTAAAAATATGAGCATATTGCAAAATATTGCAATCTCGTATATAATTGTTTTAAACTGCTTGTCTTATGAAGTCAAATACATTTGTGTTAGTTTGCAGCAGGACTCTCAAATTGCATAGAATGGTCATGTTAATTCCTGCTATACAGCATCCTTGCATTTTACGCATACGGAACCACTAGCGCAAATGAATTGAGGAAGAATTGGGAGTTAGTCTCGCGTAGCATGATAGGTATAGAAATATATCCTTATTGTGTCAGCACTCAGCAATATTTTTAATACAGACAATAATTCACTACCAATATGTTGGATGGAAATCAAACGAATCTCCCGAAACAACTTCTGATGTAATTGAACTCATAAAGAAAATGCAATCGAGCGTAAGAAGAAACAAAGAAGCAACTGCTCTGATTCATTGCAGGTAGAGTTTCTAAAACTATGACACAATGTTTACAAAATTACACCGCATATTCAGAATCATGCATCCAACGAGTAATAAAACTTGTCTTAGTTTGTGACCAAAATGTTATGCAATTTATTACAATTATCTAGAGATTTATATCGCTTCAAGTGATTTGTATTTGATATAAGCAATAAAGAAGCACTAAAATATTTGAATTTTAAATGCTATCTCGCTATTTCAATTTCATCACTCAGTCATCTGATAGTAGTCAAGATTATTGTTTCGATATTGCTTACCTATAAGAAAACTTGTAGTCAAATCTCCTATCAACTAACCTCAAGCTTGTAATCACAGCGATGGAGCTGGAAGAACTGGAACATTCTGTGCAATATTGAATTTGATTGAAAGATTAAAATGCGAAAATAGGGTTGACGTCTTCCGGACAGTAAAAGATCTACGTGACTGCAGACCTGGAATGGTCCAAACTTTGGTAAGACTTTATTCAATTCTTCTCACTAATCCTAATTTTTTATGTAATTGGATGATTCTAAACTGAAAACACACTAGACTGATTGACCTACCAAAAACGTTTGGCAATAACTCACACGAATGTAACGTAACGTTCAATAAAGCTAGTTACAAGAAGATTATGTGGTGGGTTGTAGGTAATAATTCATGTTGGTATAACTTATAACTACCAGAAAGATGTTTTGTAATTACGTACCTGTTATTCGTGATAATAATGAGCACTATTTGGTATGAATCCACGTATTTTATTTCAGGATCAATATCAGTTCTGTTTCGAAACTGTTTCAGTTTATTTATCATCGTTCAACCTCTACTCAAATTTTGATGTTAGCAATGGAAAGCAAATTACGCAGGAAGAGAGTTTGTATCAGAACTTATAAACAAATCATGACGTCTGAAACAGAGATTTATTAACTAATTTTGATGTATTTCTGAGCTAACGCAAACTTATGGAGATCTTTAAGTTGAACTAACAGTGAAGTCGGCGGAATACGCCTCGTTTGTAGATAATTTTTTCATAATCATGACCTTAAGCTTCCATAACCATGATCTTAAAACATAAAACTTTATGATAATTAAATAATCAAATTTCTAATTTTACTAATAATATTACTGTAATGCAACATTATTTTATTGCTACTGCTCTTATTAACTTGCACTTTACATTTTGAAATTGTCTACTTTATTTATTTCATTGTTTATACTGTGTATGAGAGAATTTCTATATGCTATATATATTATGTTTTATGGTATGACAATACATAATTAATATTTTGAGAATGAAATAATAATTGGAGTAATCTGATTTATTTATCAAATACAGGAATAACATGCATGCTTGTGCAGATTATATGTATCGGCATAAATATATATATTTAATAGGAGTTATTACAGAAAAAATCTTTGATAAGCTAACATTTTGAATTAGTAAATAATTTTTGATACAATACGTAGTCTAGATGTTTTGACAATAACATCGCGAGTTAACTTGGCAATCGAAATAAAGTTAGTGGCTAAAAAGGACAAATTAAGACGGCAAAAATGAATGTCTACTGTTTTCTAGAACCAATCATATTTCCAAAATGAAGACGTGATAGCATGAATAGTTTAAAGAAAACGTTCCACAACACTTTTTTGAATTATTCTGCTAGCGGACGTGTTTGAAGCAAAACAAATTAATTAAGCAGTTTCATATAATTCGCTTCCTTTTTATATTACGTTTTTCTAACTATGACCTTAATTTATTTATTTCACTCCATTGACGTAATGTAACCGTTAAAATTTCAGCTGCATCATGTGAATAGTATTCACATACTAATAAAATAATTTAGTAAATAACAAGTTAACAATCATTGTGACTGAATTTCATTTCATACTTAATATTATGTCGATAAAAAGTGATATGATTTATTAATTAATAAAGAGTGATGTCATGCATGCTTGTGTAGATTATCGTTTGTTTTTAATATATATGTAAGAAGAAGAATTACGGAAAATAAAATATACTTCAATTAGCTAACGTTTTAACCGTGTATTTAATTTATTGATTTATTAATTTTATTGGTAATATGTCTTGACAGTAAGTTATTGACCGAGAAGGGCAAAATGAGTTGGCAAAATGAATCGATCTTCACTCTTAATTAACCAATCATAATTTAAAAAAAGGGTTGATTGTATAAATATTTCGAAGAATTGGTTTCACAGACCATATTTTCTAATATTCTGATAGCAGACGAATCATTGCAAAAAGGTAGTCTTTGCAATATTTTCACCAATATCCCATTGATTTCAATTTGTATACAGTAAAGTTCGACACAGACGCCCTTTTTAAATGTCAATCAGAAATTATGGTTACCGGTGCCGTGATTTATGTTTTGTAGCTTTCAGTTATATAACAAAAACACTTTCCATTTCGAATGTAGAAATGACCATTGTTTCCATTATTCATTCAGTGATGTATTTTTGTAAAATCCGTAATAGACTTCAATCAAATTTAGTTCCAAGACCTTGTTATACGAAGTATTTATCTAAAGTTTTGTCAATTTTTAGCTACGATATCCTTTTAATTAAACAAGCGAACTTATTAGGAATGAATGAGACAAATAACATTTTCAATTTGCATTTGAAATAAATTAAGCTGCGCGCTGATATTGTGTAAATAGTTGAGTTTGAATATGACATCCTAGAAACGGCAAACTTTATGCCAATTTATTTACAAATGTGGAATAATGAAATATGTTTTATAGAAAAGAATTTGAATTCAATATAAATGTACATAGCAAGTTTGCAAGTATTAACAATCATACGTCAGGATATAAAAAAAGGTTGAGTGCCCGACATTTCACTAAAAATGCATTTCGGTGAATACCTGGTCTGAGCTTATTAGTAGTACGAAGATTATGAGCTTCATTACTATATGAAAATTGGTCTTCTATATACATGGCACTTTTTTAATTTAGATATCAACTCTTCCATATTTCTAATTTATGTACCCCTAGTCTAATGCTTTAAGACATATAAAATCCATACTATGCGAAAAAGAGGGCGATCCAGAGGTATGTGTACCAATATAAAGGTAACTCATTTTGTTCTCCTATTTTGCATCAAGTTGTGTTAGGAGACTGAAACCTATGACCAAAAGGATATTCACTTGGCTAACACATATAGTCCCCGAACTCATAATGGAGGAAGTAAAATAAGGAAAATCGGAATAAAAGTATGGCCTAACGCAGCGGTGCACAACCTTTTTGCTATTGGCGGCAACATTGCTTTTATTTGCATTCAATACGGCCTCCAGGAGAATTTTTCTTCTAGCTTTTATGACGTCATAATCGCGTATTTTACCCATGCGAGGTGTAGTCTGCCCAATTATGAAGAATATAGCACTAAGTATAATATTCGCATTTTAAACAGATTTTTCTTTTCGGCGGACCTATTCTTGAGCAGATATATGGCAGCAAGTTGCATAATGGTTGCACAACTTTGAAAAATATCGAAAGTCGGGGAGGGGCGGTCGACCTCATTTTCTTGTCCGCAAAAGTATAATAAAATGCCAAATATTTTAATAAATTTATTCTATAAAAGTTTGCAAAGCATAGCCGTCAAATCCTATATTTTGAACTTTTTTTGTTTTTGGTTTATAGGATTTTGTATGTAGATGGCCGCATTATTTTTTCACGACGGCCGCAGGTTGTGCACCGTTGGCCTAATCCTTACCTGGTACATACTACGGGAGTACCGGAATAAGTGGCAAATCCAACTAACAATTTCTAAAGGTTCTATGATAATGTGGTCTCCAGAGCAGAAATTTGCATTTTTTTTAGTATCAGTTAGATTGTGTTCTGTTTGTCGGGCAACACGGCAATTCAGTATGATTAGTTTTTCTATCGTACGTTTGAAAATGTAAATAGAGTTCAAATTTTTTGATGCAATCTTAAAAAACTGAATTTTGACTACTAATATTTCATTTTTTTCTCCTAATTAATAGTAGTCTCGTTTTGCTGTGTCTATATGGTAAATTGGGGTGTCGCCAATGGAGTATTATTATTTATCACAACGCATAGATGCTGTGACCAGTCAAACTGTGGGTTGGTAAGAGCTAGTCAAGGTAATCTTTCCAGCTGCATGAGTGCAAATAGTTTATCAGTACCGATAACAACAGATTAAAGGAACAACAAAAGGGTGTTGACAAACTTAGATTATTACTCATTCAGACGACTATTCGTCTTGAAAAATATCGGTAATGATGTATCAAATCTAGGTCTTCGGCCGGCTTGAATCTTCTGCTCAAGTATTGATATCCGGTTAACAGTTTGTGTAATCTCTTATCACTCTCACTCTCATACACTGTGAATGATTACCTGCTAGCTCTTTATAAAAAAATGCCAGCCTGTAGGTGCCAATGATATCTCATCTAACGGCAATGCATATCGCAAAATACTCAAATTCCCCTGATTAACCTTCTGCGCAAAAATGGTGCGCCAATCTTTGAAAATGGATTCACAATATTCAAATGCCATCTATATTTTCTGAAGAACGAAAAAATATCTAAACGAAGTGAATCATGCCATGCTACCAGACAAACAAAACTAAATCTAACTTAAAAAATTGAAAAGGCAAATTTGTACTATGGTGGCATCTGGTTCCGTGAAAGATAATGTCAAAAAATTATCCGTTCATGCCACTATATATATATATATCCGCGTGGGATGGGTTTAGAATGCCTAAATCCTATTGACGCAACATTTATTTTTTTGCAGTATAGACAATGCAAAATGTAATTTATCATAATTATTAAAAGTAAAATATAAAATGTGGTGTGTATTGTTTTGGATTTCCTTGTTCAGTTCCACCGAAGGACAAACAACAACCCCAAACCCAAAAAGTAAGTATACGTCCTCTTTGTTATGATCTGTTCGTGTAATAACACTTTCATTGTTATCAATATATACTCGGTGATGACGAATATTGCATTTTGCGTTGCGATATACGTTTTGGTACATATATTTTTATTAAATATAATATCACATTTGAGAATACTGAAAGTTGTGACAAAAGTAGTGATGGTGCCAAATTATATTTATCAAAATTATATACAGTCCACACTGGGTTAATATTTTAAAAACAAACTGTAAGAATTTTTAGATTGATCAGAAATAGTTTGCTGATTTTTTTCCCGGTGTCTCCAAAATGTCGTGTCCCACGTGTACAACTTGTACCACTTGTCCCACGTGTCCCACATGTCCCACTTGTCCCATGTGTACCACGTGTCACACTTGACCTACTTGTCCCACTTATCCCACTTGTACCATGGCAAGTGGGACACGTTGTACACGTGGGACATGTGGTACAAGTGGTACACGATGTACAAGTAGTACACATCGTACAAGTGGGACAAGTAGTACACGTGGGACAAGTGGGACAAGACATTTTAAAGTCACCCATTTTTCTTATGACTTATAAACTAACGCGTTTAATAAAACAAATTTAGTATCATTACACATTGTCATTCAGGTATATCAGATTTCCGAAACTATAGATTAGAAGTATTTGAAAAAGGAGAGGCATATGATGATGCCAAGACCGTGTGTGAAGCAAGAAATGCATGGCTCGTTGAGATAAAAGATGAAGAAACTCAAGTTGCAGTGAGAAAACTTATTGAGTGAGTTTATGTAACATGTATTTTTATTTAACATATGTATAAATTGATAAAAATAACCCACGCTGTGCTATTCTACTTATCCCACCGTATACCAAATGTACCACAGGGGATAGCAAAGGTGTCACAGGGCCCCCCATTAACGTGTGAATTGTGCTCAGAGATCGAGTATGGCTTGCGCTATGCGTTTATGCTTGTAATGTTATGTAATTTACCATGGAAGGCAACAATTGTATGATGACCCAAGCGTTGGTCTAAACGGCTGATAATTTATAGATACGCCAAAACAGATTTTTGTTATTGTATATTGTATTTATTATGAATGTTTTATAGTTTCCTATTTTTAAATGCTATGTATATAAATACTTCAATTCATGTCACCTCTCTATGACGCTTACTCACTTTCTGCTGCGTAGTGTCTGCCCTTTTTTGTGTAGACGCTACTTGCTGCTATTTCGCGAGCTGCAGTTTATTTATCAGCTGTACTGATTTGTGATTTTATTTGGTATTTTAGAGGAAAACCAAGCAATGATGAAGAAGAAGCTTTTCTTTAGGCCTACATACTTACAAACTTTAAAAAGCATAAAGTATACATTATCGATCACAAAATTGAATTTTATTTATGAGCAGCGTTTTTTCGTGTAAGTGAGCCGTGAGTTTTTTCCGCTGACACTTTGGCGCAACGATTAAAAAAAGTTT
Organism: Styela clava; assembly: GCF_964204865.1. NCBI lineage: Eukaryota > Metazoa > Chordata > Ascidiacea > Stolidobranchia > Styelidae > Styela > Styela clava. Next base: position 11,435,023 of record NC_135251.1, on the reverse strand, counting down.
GGCAACCGCTGATCGCTGATTCAACGTAAATTAATAAATCGGGGGACAATGAACCTTTCCCCGAGACTTGTTTACATCGTGACATTGGCCAATCAGCAAGATACAAAAAGTGACGTAACACTGCTCCCTTTTCGCTTCCACTCAGACACTTTTCTCACTCAGACAGATTTTTAAGCGTGGTCGTAAACATTACCTCATTTTCGCGTTTTTTTACTCTATTCGTTAGTTTCAGTTGTGTTTCGGAAACTTAAATATAAATCAGATAATTCAATGATCACTCTGTCTTTCTAGGAGTTTTAAATTAATTGTAGTAATAAAAAATTAGTGTAGAAATACCTGTGATAGACTAGGCTAAAATTCTTTACTGGTTCTTTTAAAAATCATATTTGTAATGGTAAAGTAATGGAAGAAGAACGGGGGAAAAGGTCAGGGAAAGGTCCATTGTAGACGAATATGTTGAATATGTTATTCAAATTAACGCAAACTGTAGACCCGGTTTTCATGTTTTTGCCAGATAGGTATTGGCATGAAGTCGACTCGTAATGCATTTATTTCATTTGACTTCAATCGCATTTCAAATTACAAACAATATAGTTCGACACATTATAGTGATCCTTGTGTTATTTATAATTCTCCAATTTCAAATAACTTGTTCAACTTTCCTTAAAATATTTATTATTCAGGAAGATAACAAAAACGGTACCGTTTGACCTCAAATATTTCGCACAACGAGAAAAATGTAATACATTCAAGAACTATTTAGAAGAAATTTCCTATAATCCTACCATGCACCATCTGTATTGTAATGACAACCTGTATTTTTTGCGACTTTTGAGCATTTTTTATTTATTTCTTGTAAAGGTGAAAATAATCCAGATGCTACTGTTCGAGCATTTCATGACTTGTTTTCATGACATTTCAATACCTTGTGAATTATTACCAAAATAAGTATGCATGTTTCAGAAAAATATAGATTTTGTCAATGTAAAAAGCTAATCGTATTTTCAAATGGTATAAAATTTCAATTACTATTGTTAGTGAATTGCTCAGTTCACTTTCCAAACCCTGAGCAACATCGCTCGCAACTCGGTATTGTTTTGTATTTTATCCTAGTTGCTTGAAGCCCTGGTATATATTACACTGCTATTCAAAAACGTCGTTTTGTCCTTCCAGACTCCTAACAATCACTTGGTGATCTACCCAAACTTTGCCAGGGACAGAGAAACAGCAAACGTAATTTCTCCTTACCGGAAAGTATTCGTATACAGTGCGGCGGGAAATATTGCATTCAAAGCGCGTGTCCTTACTTTCCCATGATAAAAATTTGTTTAAATTTTTGGAGAATGAATATCAACAATTGATTTTTGAATTAATGTCATGTACTCATGGACGATCGTGAATTATACATTAAATAATCTGATCGGTAACTGACTATAGACTAGAGACAGACATGGTTTTTTTTATTCGAAATTCTCACATTTCTTGTGTGCAATCGGAGTATTACTATTTTACAAATCATGAAAAAATTGTGTGAATTAATTTCCATATAATTCTATATTAAAAAAATGAGAGCTAATGTTGGAATTATTCGTTTTATTTTTTGTTAGGAATGATATTTGGATTGGTTTACATCATGACAGTGGTTGGAAATGGAACAACATTGATGAATTACACTATACAAACTGGTTTGTTTCATTATTTGTGGCATAATAAATCCGCATTTTGGTAACCAATAAAAACCGTGATGTTTATGGTAAGTAGAATATTTGTCGTTTATTCTTGTAGAAATGAAATTAGTCATCTTCAGTCATACTGAACTCTCTCCTGAAGTTATTTTATTCCATGTCCTAGCTTGTTTGCTATTCATCACACTTTAACGTTTAAAAACTTTATTTACAAATTACCAATCAAAATTTTTGACGGTGCTTGGAAAAATGCACAATTCATATCAACATATACTGACCAAACACTCTATTTAAGCATTTACATTTCAAAATATATAGTATAGAAAACGGAATTTGATAAGACGAAAACGATACGAGTCTTGTAAGCATAAATGAATTTCCATTAAAAAAAATTAACAAAAACTGAAGTTGATTGCTCCACGGAGAAATCTCTATAGGAATATGAAATCTCATATACGCAAATACTATCTTGATTAGACCTACCTACAAAAGGAGAATAGTGCAAACAAAGAAGCGCAAACAAAGAAGAAATTGAAATACGTGTAAATATGTCTTAATGCAGGGCCTCCGATCGACCTAAAGAAGTTAAAACTGTATGGAATAACTTCTGTGTGACTTCTAGATCATCTGATGGAAAATGGCTCGATTACGATTGCAAACCTGGTTACCGATATGTGTGTCAATCGGGTATGTTTTTATTTCATTATTAATATTTTGAATTTATAGCAGAAAACGATATATAAATAAATATTAATCATGCGTGGTCTCTTTCATTTGGGTGTCTAAAGAGTCAAATTGCATTTTGTTGAAACTTATTGCAAATAATACGATCAGTAAAACACATATAATATTCACAAAGTGTAATACAACAGCATACAAGTGACAACTTGTAAAAAGTATCACCTACGTCTAAAGTGGTGAATTTAAAACGACGTTTTTCAGTTACAATCAAAATCCTCGTCTCTTTACGAGTCTCGTTTGTGTTCCATATCAACCAATTTAGGGCCAATTCTTTCGAGCTAAATACTTCATAATGACATGTTCTAAGGCAAATAAGTGAACATCCCCTGTGATTCACAAGGAAAGGCAAATGAGTACTTTTTTAAGGTCTCCTTGCCGCAACACCGATAACAGTTGCCTAATTCTACAAAATATGGTTTAAAATGAAATTCTACCGGTCTCTCAAGTGCTGTACAATGCTGTGTACTCACGTAGTGTGTGTACCAGGTTAGGGTTCGGCCATAATCTTATTCCGACTTTTCTTATTTCAGTTCTAATACGAGTTCGAGGACTATCTGTGTTAGCCAACTGAATATAAACCCCTTGCTCATAGGTTTCATTCTCTTTATACAACGTGAAGTATTCGAACAAAATTAGTTACCTCCATATTGATACACACACTTCTGGATTGCTCAATGCTGCAGTTATATACAATGGTCCTCGATAAAATTTTATTAATATCCTAGAAATATTCTTAAATGAAAATTTTTATAAATAATAATCTAACAGTGAAGATTTACAAATTTCTGAAAAATTATCGTTCGTTTTTGAACTAAACTTTCTAGTAAGCTTTCGTCCATAAACACCATTTACGTTCTGTGTCTATGACTAAGAAAATTATCTTTTGTACGGGACAAATAGTTCTGCAAATTTTATTTGAATTGCTTTACCAAAGCAATCGTTGCGATTAATAATTACATATTTATATATACGCTTCTGGCGTTTCATGTTCCATCAGTCGCACAAGCAAAATTTAAAGATAAGATTAGTTTTTGCGCAAACAAGTTTCTTAAAATTTCGATGTTAAATCTCATTAAAAAATAAAAATATTCAATTTTTGTAGTATAAAATAAAACCGATATAAAATTGTATTAATGTGGCAAATCATCTTTTTATAGATAAGTCTTGGATCTTTTTCAACAATGAGTTAACACTTCAAATTATATCAAGTCCGGTGAAAAACGTGTTTGAGTCTCAACAAGCGTGTGCGAAATATGGATCGACACTAGTACAGATAAAAACAGATGCTCTCAATTCTTTCATCGACGACAAATTAAGGGTTTAAAATTTTTTTATTTACTAACAACTTTAAAGAAATTCATATTACAAATGGTCCAATTGAATGATTATCGCTGCTTATTTTCCTATTTCAACGGAACATGGGAAAACTAAACCCATCGCAAGTATCCTATTCCTATTTGATTTGATTGCTATGTTGTTTCAGTAAACATAGACATAAAGACAGACGCTCTAAATTCATTCATCGACAATAGATTTGAGATTTTCTAAAATTTTATATCTTTACAACGTAAACAAAATTATTATTAATAATGATAGAACTTAATAAATATTGATGCTTATTTTCTTATTTCAACGACACGTAGGAATACGGAATGTAAGATCGAAACTTTTAAAAGTTTGCTATTGTACTTTATTGCTACATAGCAGCGATCGGCAACCTGCGGCTTCGGAGCTGCATGTTGCTTTTTGTTTTCGAAGCTGTGGCTCCCGTGAATCATAATGTTTACAGCAGTTTTTCGTTGAAAGAATCGGTTTTTGATATTATTGCATCATTCGTATTTCATTTGTCTTCTTCTTAGTAAGAACTGAATTATTGCATCATAGGTTGCCCAGCGCTTCAATAACCGGCACTGCTGCTACCACTCGCAACCATTTCAATCAAGTTCAGATTAAGATTTGTTGCATTCTTTGCAGAACGCCTGCTGCGCTGAAAGTCATTTCTAATTCTAACCCGAACTGGATAATTACCAGTTTATTATTTTAAAACGTGGAGAGAGTCATTTTCTCAAATATCCAAATTGTGCAGAGAAGTTCAGGGGCATAATTCACATTACCTGAGTGGAATAATTGGTTAAAGGCCTTTGTGTATGTTTATGCCAGATCATGAATCGACAACTTTCATTTGCCAGCTAGAGCATTTCACTTTTTCTGTAGATAGAACAAAAGAAACCCACTAAAGTTTTTACGTGTAACTGTAAAATTTTGATAGACATTGAAGTAGATATTGCAGCTACGAGTAGGTTTAAGTTTGAAGAAAGGGATACCACAGAGATCTTTTAATGCTAAAGGTTGCCGACCCGTGCTATGGAGTTCTAAACAATTGTATACATTTATTTGTCGACTTTGTTGAGCAAAATCGTCGGTGTTGCTTTGACATTCATGTTGTTTCTTCTTGCATAATACTGAAAAAAAGTCGGAGTGAATATTACAATTTTTAGGTTTTCAAATGCATCATTTCATTATTCACAGTCGTTAGATGTAATAATAATGGTGATAGTTCATTGATAGTTCACGTGATCGTCTGTCTAAAATATGACTTTTATTATATTGGGATTGTTATTTTAATCTATATTTAATCTTCAAAACTACATATTAGATTATCAGTGGCAACATTAATTTCTGGACAAGTGGAAGTGATTTAGAAGGATCTTGGAAATGGGGAGATGGGACAGCTATAGATACCAAGGATGACAACTGGTAAATTTATTCTGATTACGAACATTGGTATTCCCGGATAGTATGTAAAACAAACAATTATAACAATTTCAAGAAATGAAATCTATTGCTCAAATATTTTGCTTTAGTAAGTCTTTTTGAGTATTATATATTATGAATATGTTGATGAAATAACCTAAACCATATTTACACGCTATGCACTATTCAAAGTTAAACTTACATCAGATAGAGAATGTCGACCCCTCAGAGGGATTTGAATTTTCTAATGATGACAAAATAATTTATTTAATAAACGTAAGAAAAATACTTTCTCTTGTTATTGGAAAAATATCTTTCATATCTGGGGAGTTTTGTAACAATAAAACATAAAGCAAATTATAAATAAAGATTCAGTGGTTTTACTGATTCGGTATATTGCAGTTTAACTTAAAATATTGCATTTTCAGGAAAAAATGGTTTGGTGGGAATGAACCAAATGGAGGAGAAGGCGAAAACTGTTTGACAAAATACGCCAGTGTGAGTTTCAAATGGGTCGATCACGATTGTAATCAACGTTTTGGATATATTTGTCAGCGAGGTGATTAATCTTAGAAGAAGAAATGCTACAGTGATTAAAATTTTAAATGTGCAATGATCAATGGTTCTCAAACTTCTATGAACATCGCCACCTTACAGCATCCCATTTATACATAGTCCCCGGCAAAACCGAAAAAAAGTGAACTAATCCTAGATCATGACGGTTTTTAATGAGACAGACGAGTTTGGGATCCTCAAGTTTTTTAATATTTGGAAACAATTTGGTCAGGTACAATATCAAATCACCTCTTGAGATATTACCCACTTTGAGAATCACTGTTTCGATTATTTTAATTGCGAAAAGGAATTGGTCATTTATTGTTGAATAAGGTCAATTGCACAATTCAAGAAAATCTTTGATCGTCTTTTACAGATACGTTTACAATCTTTAATTTACTTTTCATGAATTTTAACTGAAAATATCACTGTAATTTAAATAAAACGGCTGAAACAAATTCCCACCTCCGCGATTTTTCGGTAGTGTTCAAAATGTTTAAATTTAACTTTACGCCATTATACCTTCGATGGGGAAGTAAGGACTGCGGAACGTGATTAAAGTGAACGGTATTGTGAAAGCAGCGTCATTTTAATATAACCAGCGTTTTTCCATTACTCTTTTAATGTTTTTGATGGTTAAACAACCCTAGATTTCGAGAACATATATACTGGAATTTTAATGATCGTTTACATGATTTTACTTTTTTTAAAGCATTTCTGATGTTACTTCAATTTAGGCATTACACGTTCCCCCCGATATCGACATTCACTAAAACAATATTGATAGTTCACTTCAGATTGAACAATCTTTTTTCAAACATCGAACACGCCAGTCGATTATTTGTATTTGGAATGAAATAACACCCAACATCCAAAACCCAGCGAAGACGTTGACATCGAATCCTACACCAACCTACAATTATTCGCGGCCGCCATTTTGATATATTCATTGATACTGTATTATCAAGATTACGTACAACGACACCTTGGGGCCATCTTAATAGCTTGAATAAATATTTTCGATATCCTTGCCCTATATATAAGGCGGAGCAAGGAGTCTGTAATTTTAATATATCGTTTTATCTGGCTACGATATACACCGCGAATAGTGTTTGGATAGAATATTACGTCTTTTAAATTTTAGAGAGACGGATTATCTTTTTTGCGACACAAAGGTCAAGTTATTATTTTTAATTTAAGCGGTGGCCATCCCATCAATTTAATTTGAGTTTTGGTTAGAAAATATTGCAAGTGTCAAGAATTTGGTCCATTTCAATTCCAATTTCGTCAAATATTCAATTTTGTAACAGTTCAATTCTGAAATTGGAATTTCATAAATTATTATACAACAGATGTATCATCCGGTGTTTGCGGCAGAGATGTCTGCTCAGGCAGGGGTACATGCCAAGTCAATGGAACACGATACAAATGCAACTGCGATGCAGGATATTTTGGAACACAATGTGAAAAAGGTAATCTTGAATACATTTCTGTTTTTAATATGGTTGAGATGGAAAATCTTTTGATTTATCTTGTCATTCGAACAATTTGTAACGAGGGCATTCATAGTCTGCAGCAGTGATACTAGCTGAACTATACGAGAATATTTGCCATTTGAAGCGTCACCTGCCTGCCCTTTTCAGTAAATATACAGTAACCCTGTATGAAGTAATCATGGTCATTCAATGCCTGCAAGTCACATAACCTTTTGAGTATTTTATGTAACATTTCCTCCATGCATGCATTTAAATAGGATATTCAATCTGCTAGAAAACACATACGGTGCAACAAATAATTTTATGAAATAGAATATTATTTTGTAACGACATAGCATCACCATGAAATATAATTTTAGAACACAAAAATTCAAAGATAAATACAACACTAGAAAATATAGCGCTCTTTTAAAGACAGTCTTATTTAAAGACCTATTTAAAGGCAGCTACCAAATTTCAAAATAACTTGGTCTTTTTTTTGTTTTCAGATCTTATAACAATATCAACTTCACCTGCAGTTTACAATATCGAACAAGGACAAAGTCTGACTGCAAAATTCAATATAACGTCTTATGACGGCAACATTCAAATTCTAGTCTCAACCACTGGCAATCTTTCAGTCACATCAGAATCTACAACAGCAATCACGAGCAATGCTGTTTCAACCACCCTTTCATTCACTCTCACTCCGTTCGAAGTAGATGCAAAAATGCGTACGTACAACTTTACCGCCACCCCTGTTTCTGCTGCTTCATATTCGAGAATGGCATCCATAACGGCAGTTAACCCAGGTTGGTAAATGTACACAAAATAATGCATTGAATATAACATCAAAAATGCTCAATTGTTTTTGCTTCTCGATTCTGTACAAATATATAGTCCATTTTGACAAATTTGCAAGGTTTTCATTATTTACATACAAAGAGTTTATCTTTTCCCATTCAAAATTGGACCAATATGTTTTTTCGCCGTAACTTCGCAGTAACAACAATTTGTTTTCGACATATTTTGCTTTGTGAAACGTTTGTGGAAATTTCGACATGTCAGTAGTTTTGCTCAAACCAGTCACCGTGAATTAAATTAATTTTATGCAGATTTGTAGCTATACCATCATTAAATTATATTAAATAACAAGCAGTTATATGTATAATGTAATCAAGGTGCAAGGTGCAAAAATTATGCGCTAACTTGTGATTCGTTTCCGTTTGGTCTGCACCTATATACCAATTACAGTTAAAATACACGTATTGCAATATAACAAATCATGTTTATACGTTTATATATTATATCATAGTAGTCACAGCGACGTACGGTGTTTAAATTAAGTCAATCGATTCGAAGTACACGCTTAGTTAACTCTTTTTGACGTCTCTGAGCGAGGTTACACTCTCATCCCGAAGGTTCGCGGCGCCGTATCTCGAAGGGCAATAAAATAATCCGACATATTGGTTATATACAGGCTTGTTCATGGGAATGGGATTGCCATGTAACGTCCCATGGTATGGGATGACATGGGACTGTACACATTTGTATTTCCCATGGGACACGAAAACCGTATGATTTTCGTGGATATAATGGAAAAACATTTCGTTATGGATTAAACCTAAATTCAACAATTTGTATTGGATTTTAATTCAATGGGAATCCCATAGTATGGGATGGGACAGCCATAATTGCTATGTGATGGGAATGGTACAGAAAAATATGTCCCATGGACAAGCCTGGTTATTTAGAACGCTTGTACCTTTTTAACAAATGTGCGTAGCGTATATTGACGAACATTTCAAACGAAAGCAATTTTTATCGTGCAGTAAGAAAAAATGGTAACTTTTAAATTGAATTTTGTCAATAAGTGAGAAATCGATTTTAAACCAAATATAATTTTTTCTGCTTATAAGTGATATATGACCCAAAATATTGATTCTTCGTGAATAATATACTGTAACTGTTACGAATTTACATAGAGCTCCTAATATTCTTTTTGCTGATATTTGAATTACTTTCATGGCTATTGCAAATTATAGCAAAATATGCAATTTGGCATTCTTGTGTCGGGTAAACAGATTCGATAAGTAGCAATGAGGTACTACTGATCACGCAACTAACAAATGGCAATCGCATGACTGGCGTCACGAAGAAGTATTTGCTTGCTCAACAGATCAAAATATCAGATTGTATGAAATGAAAGTCGGAGCAAGAAAACCTCTCGGACTTCATCTTTCACTGTCTGAATCCATCAAATTTGGAAGCGCCTAACGAAAACTCAGGAGTCATGTCGAGACCAGAAATATGCTGAAATGGGATTTTTTGCACCAAGCCCCCGTCCAAAAAAACACATTTCCGCCACCGGCCAAAACAACAAAAAAAATAGTGATTATGTTGTTAGGGTTAGGGCAGTGTTTCCCAACTTTTTTTTATGTCGCGGCACACTATTGAGCTATTTAAATATTCGCGGCATATCTATCACAAAACAGGAACATTTCCTACTCTTGAAGCCATTTAGCTATAAAATAATAATAAAACATAGAAGATCAGATAAGGGAGATTCTATTCTTGTTAATATAACATACCCTGTATTTAAAATGAATGGTTAATAGTTACCGATATTATAACTGTTTTCGTACAATAATGTACACGAGGCCCACCTTCGGAGCACCTGACATTATTGTAAAAGATGCGCGGCCGCACGGGTAATACGTGAAGCGATACGCTTTAGTTTTTCTCGCTCTTCCCCTGTGTGTAGCCTTGTTATTATCACAGGTATTCTCACTTTTGCACAACCTAATTCCTTTTTGTTACAATTTAATGTTTCTCCCATTGCCAAAATCATTCAACGGTGTAATTGTTGGCACTAGCGAAAGAAATGAAAGAGGCAAACAAACCGTATTTCACTGGTAGTTGAACTATGTATGTCTGAAGAAGTCTGACCTTGGTCAGACGAAACGTTACAGAAATATATTTGTGTTAGTGTGCAGCAAGACTCTTGAATCACTTAGGATAGTTATCTCTACTCTTGCTACAGCATCCTTGCAATATATGCATACGGATCCACCGGCACAAAAGCATAGAAGAAGGATAAGTAGTTAGTCTCGCAGAAACCAAATAATCAGCGTAGGTTTAAAGTCTTTGTAAACAATTTTCACCGATGAACGAATCTTTTCACGTAATGAATGTCGTGCAAGAACCGAGCATAATTTAATGGCAAAGATCTTATCATTTACTATGTCGAAACGCTTGTTCGACTTTCAGACCGCAGAAACTGTCCGAAAAATAACCGTTTCTGTGTTCGAGATATGAAATAATCGTCGATTCCACCACGCTTTTGTTAAGTAGTGCAATTTACTTAATTTAATGAAGGTTTTATCATTAAGTTTCATTGCATCATTGTGCTACCACTCGTTTCATCTGATTACTGGCATGATTACAGATCGCAAAGTTGGGCAGAATAGAATATTTTCATCGAATCGAATAATTCGAATATTTTTACCTAATTGTCGAATATCGGATATTTTTAATACAAATACAATGGGCATCCAGAATGCTAGGCATTCTAATGTTGGTGAGCTATTTCCGCCCATCCTCTCTTTTTTTACAAGGACTAATTCTTACGCAACGTTTGGTTTTTTATCCCTGGGAGAACTATGCGTTCATATGGGCGACATATGTTAAAGACGGCTATTAAAGAGTGAATTAGGGATTTTATTCTGATTTTTATCTCTCACGTCGGTTTTGATCTTTCTCCCCACCGATTATAAATTAACTGTCCCAATTTTAAGCTAACAATATTATCATTCCTATTTAACGATAGTTGACCTTCTTATGATTTTGCCTTTCTATTGTGTCTGTTTTATTTTCGTATTGAATGGTGAATAAAAATCCTGCAAAGTCATTGCGTGAATCCTGAATGTTATTTTGAGTGTAAATAATTCGGGATTTTACTCTGATATTTATCTCTCACGTCTGTTTTGATCTTTCTCCCCACCGATTATAAACTAACTGTCCCAATTTTAAGCTAACAATATTATCATTTCCAATTTTTCTGAGACAATCGTATAATATAAAATTGATATTTACGACATGGTTCTTTAGACATAAGAGTATAACGTTGATTGCTTTTTGTAAGATGCGCAATCCGGAAAACCGACTTACAAGGCGCAAGCGGTTAATGTCATATTTCTGCTAAATTTATTCTGTCGGTGATTTTTCAGAAACATTGTTTATCTCGACGACTTCTGCAAGGGTACAAATAAAACGAGGAGAACGTGTCAAAATTACTTTACATATAGAGTCATACAACGGAAACGTAACTCTTTTTGTTAAAAATGAAAAAAATGTCTCTGTTCATTCAAAGAAAAATCTCGGAATCAGCAGTGAAAAACCTTCAGTCTCATTGACATTCAGTGTCGGCCCCATCATTGTTCCATCATCGACAATCACTTACACTATTGAGGCGAGCGCGCTCAGTAAACCATCGAATTTGAAAACCGTTGCTGTTGTTATGGTCGTTACTGGTAAGTTTGTGACTTAATAGTTTGAACTTGACATTAATTCCGACCGAAATATTCCTCAATTTTGGCAATTTATTATTTGTCATTTAGTTTGTAAATGAACCGCGGTTGTAAACTTCAGATATGTCCTCTATAATGGTACATGTACAATATTCGAAAGATTGATAAATGAGCTTATATTTGAGCAACAAAAAAACTCGAAAAACGTGTGACATAATAATTTATCAAATGAGAATTTTCAACTTATACGAATGATTATTATAGATACATCTCATTTGTTATTTAGAGCTAAAATAAATATTAATGTATATTTTAGGGAGTAAATTTATTCTCACTAAAGTCAATCATATATCTTAAAAAAAGTTTTGTCAATAGTTTCGCGAGAAGTACTTAATTATTTTAAAATGGTTTAAATTAGATTTTAAATCACGTTTTTATTATTTCGTCAACAACAACAATACAGATGAATGTGATTCATTACCATGCGAGAGCAGAGAAACCTGTACATATTCCCTAACGACGCCATATTACAAATGCACCTGTTTACCTGCTTACAGTGGAACATCATGTGAAGGTATAGTTCCTTAAATTCATATTTACCTATTCCCAGAGTTTGAATCTATGGGGAATATTTCAATCCAATATTTGGATCAAGATTTATGTATATAAAGAAATCTAAAAAATACAAAAATAATTCAACAGCAATTGGGTGTGAAAATGTGCAAACGATCAAAGGAGGATTATTTTGTGAACTAATTATTTTTGAAGACATAAGAATGATTAAAACAGCAAATATATTTTCATTTTGCAAATGAAAATAACAACAATATTAGACATTCATACAGCACTATTTCAAAGCAAATAAATATGAATTTTTGCAGAAAGAAGGTTCATCACGAATACTGGTGAAAACTGCAAATATCACGTCAATTTTTATGACAAAAAATCATTAACCGGCGCGAACTCAACTTGTAACGGGCTTGGGGGAGCATTTGCAATGATGAAAACAACAGAAATACAAGACTCGGTTGAAAGTCAAATAATAACTCAGTATGGGGCCACAGGACCAACGATTCAGTTTCGGATTGGTGGATACAAAGTTAATAGTTCATGGATATGGGTTGATGGTACAGCAGTGCCAACAACAGGAAAACATTCAAAATGGCCTTGGTGGTTAAACACTACCACTCTATCAGGCAGTATAGTGCTTAGTTCTTATCAAGAACGCCCTAGAAAGAACATGCGATGGTATACCGCTGGGAGCGATACCAAGCAAGGATACATATGCGAGATAGCAGGTAGTATTTCTGACTTCACTATATCATTACACTTTTATTCTTTGGCCTCCGTAGGTTATTCTGCTATACATGCACTACCATTTGTTTTTGTTTGTTAGTCTTATTACTGAACTCAATTGATAAAACAGCGCAAAATGAAATTAAATAATCGCAAAATATTTTCATACAAGTTCTGTGCAATAAAAAGTTCGCTAACTCTAAAAATATCTTTAAAATGAAAATTTGTACTTTTAACAATGTGTGGCCATATTAAAGATTTTTGTAATGGGAGGCAGTGGAAATAGTACAAGAGTAAATGAAGTCAGTACTTCACCAATAATATCGAAAAAACTTTCATTCATTCTCAGGTGCAACCATAACAAATCATATTACAATTCTTCAAACATATACCCAAGACACGCCTGTTTTGACATTCCGTAATACTGAGGCAATATATATGTGCAAAATAAAAACAATATATGCGTGCCGCGTAGAACATTAAATTGGCAATTAGATTTGTAACCAGTGGCATATCTATGTAAAATAGCTCCCATTGCAAGGACTAAGAATGCACCCTTGATAGTTGGTTGATAATTTATAATGACTGTTATTGAAATGAGAGATACGTTGTTTTTTGAGTTAAACTACTAGTTTCAGTTGTTTTCAATTTAAAATTATTTTATTGAAACATTCAAAAACAAAACATTTCGCTTTTTGCGTTTTTGCGCCCTGGTCATACCCTAGATAGGTGCCACTGTTTGTAACATACCTGTAATCATATAGTTCAAGTTTTCTTTGACCTTCAAAACGTTTAGTCCTTTAAATCAGTTGTAGATATCGGGTTTGTCTACTTAAGGTATAAACAACTCTTTCCAGTTCATAGTTTATAGATAGATGTTGGGTCCAACATCGAGGCACTTAAATTATAACTCATTTCTAATAATAAAATCGAAAAGAGCCACAAAATTCCATATATATAACAATTTCTTTGCAGTTGAGAATAAATGCAAATCAACTAACTGCGGAATAGGGGGTACCTGTATGCTAACCGGGTGTCAAGAACACTGCAAGTGTTTACCAGGATTCATTGGCAAACATTGTGAAACAAGTAAGAATCAGACAATATCGGGATTATTCTTTAATGAGTTCCATCGGAGTGTGAGTTGTATTGGAAATAACTAAGACTCCAGCTATTTTAAATTTATGCTGTCATCTTGTATCAAGCTCACCATAAAGCCACGTGATACGACACGCTTGAATCATAGGCATATCTCTTCGTGCGTCCTTGTCCTTTTTGCTAGCGAATATTGATTCAAATTTTAATATAAAAAGTTAAAGCGTCGAAAAGGCAACTCTTGAGATTCGATAAACCCCAAATAAAGAAAGATTAACTCCAAATAATAATAAACAAAAATTGTTCTTTTAACGTGATATATTAATTCGCCGACACCTAATAACAAACTCGCTTTTAAACCAAACAAATTATTTTATTTGAAGCTATTAAGGTTTTGTTATGTTCAGAACAAATACAGCTTACTGCAACAAAATATAACTACACCATATATGTGAATGAAAGTTTCATTGTTGAACTGAAAGTGATTAGTCTTGATGGCCCTGTAAAAATTGGAGTTTATGAAAATAACGACTTGAAAGAAGTCATTCCCACTCAACACAATGGTAATAGATCTGTATACGTTACGATCGGACCTCTTTACGAAGCAAGCACTGGAATAAATTTCACGTTCTATGCAAATCCGATATCAAATATCAACTCCTACAATTTTACAACTTCTGTGCGTGTTGTGGTTGAAGGTATGAATTCACTGGCTAGTATAGCTGCTATTTAGTTCGCTTCAACCATCCCGTAGAGTTTTTTTTATATTGAGGTCTCACGATATCTCTTTCTTTTTAAAATTTATTACTATATTATTAGAAAATGAAATAAATAAATATATATAACGTATATATAATTTCGGTTTTGCATTTTGATACCTTGCCAATATATCTGTAACTCTAAATACAGGATATGTAATAAGAGGACTTGTGATATTGTACATTGATTAACTGTTTATGATACAATACTCCACACCTTCTGTTTGTGTTATTGTTGAAGGTATGAATTTACTTACTGCTTTATTAGTATCATATCTACTATGAAATACGGTACAACTATCCGCGGAGTTATTCTGGGCCACACGCTACATCTGATTTTTAAATATTACAACAATATTATTCGGAAGCAAAAATGAAATATGTATGATTTGGGCTACATTTTGATAACTTAGTAATATATCTGTAAAATAAGAGACAGTGTGTGTCATGATGAATTTTTCAATGCTGTTAAATACTTAACTGCTGCTGACCAACCATTCACACTTTTTCTTAGCCTCAGCATATATCACATCTGTCACTCCACAATCTGTGGTTATACCGATCGAAACAGATATAAAGGAAGTAAATTGCTATGCATCAGGCGTGCCTATCCCGAGTGTCCAT
This sequence comes from Styela clava, assembly GCF_964204865.1. Taxonomy (NCBI): domain Eukaryota; kingdom Metazoa; phylum Chordata; class Ascidiacea; order Stolidobranchia; family Styelidae; genus Styela; species Styela clava. Next base: position 11,419,511 of record NC_135251.1, on the reverse strand, counting down.
TGGTACAAAGATAATCAACTGATCAAAAACGAAATCGAAATCGGTGTCTACCAAACAACATCGCCCGGTAATGCTACATTGCGTATCGATAAAGCAACAAGGAATAATGTCGGGATATATACATGCATTGCATCTAATGTAATAAAAGGCATAACTAGAAAATCGAATCAATCAGCTGTAGTACGAGGTAGGCAAAAATGGCGAAAAAAGAAAATTGGCAATAAAAACTTAAATATTGATTTTTTTGAAGATCGTACGTTGAATTACTTACTTCTCAACAACTAATCTCTCTGAAATAGTCATAAAATTGTCCAAAGAACATACTGAAGAAGCAGTAAAATGACAGTAAAGCTTCATTATTATTAGATCATACTGATTATGTTTTTAATTCTGACACTACATTCCTACACATTTATTGGTTTTTGCTAAAGTATTAGGGTCAAAATTCAATAAGTTTGGGCTTCTTTGAAATTCTGTCATAAAAATCATTCGAAACAATATTGTCTTATATTATAATCCATTTGTTGGAACCATCTACCTAGTAGCAATTTTGAATAACTAATTCAAGTTATTTTTGTTAATTTCAGGTAAAATATTGCTTTATCGTTCGACGGTTGCAAAAACATCAAACGGAATTACTTCTCTAACTTGCAAATTTGAGGGATATCCGTTGCCTCATATTATTTGGAAATGGCATCTTCCGAATGAGGTGAAAATAATTACAAATGACAGCGTAGCGATGTTTATAGAAAGCAGTATGCGTGACATCAGGAATTCTTTACCACGGTCCACAAGTCAGCTTAACATCACATTAGCCGAATATCTTGGCGCAACAAATTTTTCCTGCTCGGCAAGAAATGAATATGAAAAATACACGGATAATGCAAAATTGTTTGAACTGAACAAAAGTAAGTGACTATAAACCAGATAAGATCGATTGTACAAAATACGATTTTTTTACATGAATGTTTTTTTCTATTCAGATGTGGTCCTGAATTCAATTTCATCGTTTCAACTTTACGGCAAATCAGAGTCAGACAAAAGAAATTATACTGACGCAAAACGGTACTGTACCTCCATGGGTAAATCACTCGCAATTATATCAAACAGCCAGACTCAAGAATTACTTCAAACAAAAGCTGAAAACCTCGGAATCTCAGCGTTTTGTGAGTAAATACGTTTTTTAGCTTTATAATATATACTACTAATATATATATATATATATATACATATATACAGGTACTCACAAAAAGATTTAAACGTAAATGGAATTTATACTATTAAGTGGATATATTACAACAAATTGAAGTGTTTAACAAGGAGGCAGTTCCACTTTTTGAATGCATTTTTAATACGATTATCTGTCAATTTGTAACGATTTTTATTGTAAAACTGTTTAGTGTATCTTGGAGCCCAAAGAATGACAAAAGGTAGTGAAAATATTTGGAGATGGAATTCTGGATCTTTGTTGTACAACGAGACAAAATATGGACCGTGAGTATTTCTCTGTCGCGAATAAAATGTAGGAACTGTGCGTAACTGTTAAGTATTAAAGTTTCCAACAGAAAGTTGTTTTTAGTATTTCACAGAACTATTGGCCCTTATAAGTTTGACATTAAGGCTTGAAACTGTATCCATTATATTACGCATTCCTTGAATTCAGATGGAAGTCTGAACATGGTAATATTGTAGATGGAACGTATGTTGCGTGGGGAAATGGTAGACCGTTGACGAATATGAATTGTTTAGTAATGAGAAAAACTTTCCAATGGCGATGGGCTGACGGAGACTGTGCAGAAACAAGAGGATTTATTTGTGGGGGACAATGTGAGATAATAAGTTTTGCATAATTGAATAAAAAATGAGTTATAAGTAGTTACATGTGTATGCACAACAATAATCAAATTTGTACGGGAAGACCCGAAAAAAATGGAACTCATACAGTATCCAGTTGCACATACATCCGTTCGATGAATTTCGAAAATGATCAATTGACCCTGAAATTGTACGGTTGCAAAGCACTTTAATAGTTACAATTTCACCCTTTTCATCATCCTTTAAAGATGGAGAAATCTTTGTATCCTAACTGTAGATTTAAAATACAATGGTATTTAACGTAATTTCATATGATAAGTTTGATAACTGTATTTGTCTATAGTGGAGGGGATTCCTCTTGACTTTCATGTAAATTTGGCAAAATGCTCTTCGAATATCACCGTCCAATGGACTCCGTCGAACAATGCATTGGGAGTGAGACACAGGTTTGTGCGTTTTGATTTTGAAATCAAGATCTTTTACTATAGAAAACTATTTTAAAATTTGATTATATCGTGAATGGAAAATTTATTGTGGATTGGTTCCAGTCATTGCCTATTTTTTTTTATAAAATTCAAAGGAATAGTTTTCCAGTAGTTAGTAGTTATATAAGCAAGTGCGTATTAGGAATTTTCTGTTTTCCATGCGATTGATATTGATTTTAAATGTCAGTTTTTACAAAAAATTTATTACTAAATAATTTTATATGTGAAATATTTTTACTTCATTTGCATATGATACAGGCTTCAAATCGAACGTGTATCTTCGATGGAAAAGAAGGTAATTAACAATACCGACATTACGCCTCTTCTACAGAACGTAATAAACAATACGTTTGTGGGGTTGAATTTCTCAACAACTTACAACGTAAAGGTGAGTAACATAAAATATATATATTATAAGAATAGATAGATAGATTCCAAGAATAGATTGATCGATGTAAGATACGTGACATTGGGTTGCAGGACTATCAGCAACTTCAAGCTCTTTGTATAAATAAACCATTTCCTAGAATTATAAAAATAGCAGCATGAATTAAGAGGTACCACATTATTATAGGCTGAAATGTTTACAAAAAAATTTAAATTAAAAACAATAAATTTTGAAGTGCATCAGAAAATTCGAAAAATACAAGAATTTCATTACTAACAAGTTGAATCAATAACAACAAATCGCTATTTTCCCATGTAAGCATTTTTTTGTTTTCAGGTAATTGTGTGTCCTGAATTGTGCAAATATCCGCACATCACTACGAAGACAATAACTACGGATGCAACAATACCTGGTTCTGTAAAAGCTTTCAATATGACACACGTAAAAGAAAACAACACTTGCCTTATTCAATGGGAGATGGACAACACACATGGCATTACGGAATTTTATGTATGTTGGTGATACGAAAACGACAGGCTTTTGTTTAATTAAAAACAAATTCATAACATTTTATTCTAAAAGTTTAAACGTAACTTTCAGTTGTCCAATATGAATGATATTCTCCCTATTAAGTCATTGGCATTATGAACTTTTGAAAAAAATAACACTTTCATGATATAATTACTTTCTATCGTCGATTTTCGGTTACGTAATTAATTTAAATTCTAAAAACAAATTTTACCTTGTTGAACAGGTGAAAGGAACATCATTCTTTGTCTACGTAGCATCTACAAAATCTACACCGAAACAAACTGTTCTAGATAAGAATATTTCAGCGGAGGAAAGATATTTCATTTTTTCCAACATGTCATTTAATCGAAACTACACATTCAGTATTTCTGCTCGGACATGTGCTGGTACTGGACCGGGTATATTTGCTGTCGGAAATTGCAAGACAGAGAGAGCAGGTTTAAGCAATTTAATATATAATCTACCCAAATGATTTGATTTTTGCGGGACTAACTACAGCACGTCTTCCATGCTTTTGTGCCGACGGATCCGTATGCATATTATGCAAGGATGCTGTAGCAAAGTAAAGATAACTATCCGATAACATAACCAAGGTCAGACGAAACGTTACAGAATTATATTTGTGATAGAGTTCAGCAAGACTATTGAATCAATTAATATAATTTAGAATATAGATTGTGACAATGCTTCAGTACAATAAATACCGGATTAAAACCTCATTGATGGAAAATTAAATTTGCTTGGCAAAGTGGTACCTATTTAAAGTAAAGGACTTTATGTAAAACTGGTCTAACAGTCGTTGTATTTTAGCACCAGCTATAGTTCCCTCTCCGATTGTGGCCACTGATTCAGGCGGTGATGGAACGGTTCCAATTAGGATCAATTTACCGGACGAAAGTAATGGACCTATCAGGTTATTTTAAGTCTTCATTGAAAAATAACTCGATTTAGATTTTTATTTGGCACGAAGGGGACCTATTCTTATTGTTGCTCTTGTAAACCAAAACGCTTTTCTTCTCAACTACACTACCAAATGCTTTGAAATTTTCAGTGATTAAAGATTGGTGTAGTCGCCAGAAAGTTATTAGCCTACGTTCATTTATTTTAAAATGATTCAATCAATTTACCGCATATGAAAAATTTCACAGTTGCATATTTGTTATTGTCGTATTCAAACCTGAAAAATCGACTTCGATGACATTTGAAACCGCTGAAGATCTACGAAATATAAAGGGCAAAACTTTGAATGCCAATGAAGCTTTCATCGCTCTTGCGATTTCCAGGTAATTTTACAATTCTTCCCTTCCCTTATTCGATTTACGAGTCTCCATCCATCTTTTATAATCATGACCCCCCTGACATTATTTTAGTGTAAATGCACATACATACAAAATCATCAAACATTTTCTTTCAATTTTTCAAAATACATAGTAATATAATATAAAAAATTTTGATGCTAGGTAATATTTTTATTTATTTACAATCAAATTTACGTATCTATACGTATTCAAAAACAATCATTTTCACTCATTCAATATTAAAAAATCGATCGAACATATCACTGTCTGAAACTCCATAAGGCTAATTAAATATATCTCATTACAGAGCAAGCATTTCAAACGAAATCGAAAACATCATGTATATAACAAGAACATTGGGTGATGAAAGCACATCCGATTGCAACATATATCATGTAAACGAAGTGAATCGGATGAAACGAGAAGCTAGTTTTGATGGGAACATCCAAGCAAATAACTTGAAATTGGAAAACGAAGCTGAGTACAGGTTCCTATTGTTCTTATTTAGTCGGAATGCTTTGCTATGGATGACGTTAACTAAACACTAATGATTTCAGCTACTACGTTGTAACTTCAACACCAGGAGATGGAAATAAAACGCTGATCAAAGCGAGTGAAGTTTCCTATTTTACCAAAATTACACCTACGTCTCGTAAGTCTGAACAAAATATTTTGCTAACATTTTGCCAAAGTAAAAAGTTTAATATCTCGTATTTTACTTGCGTAAAAAAAATTTCTAACTTAACAATACTTTTTTTTTGCAGCGACGCTTGTTATAATTATTATCATCGTATGTGTTTTAATTGTTGGAGTTGCAATTATCGGGATATATTATTATAGAAGGTAAGTGATATTTCTTTTCAAGTCAACCAAAATTTTACATTTGTGTCAATGATTTAGCGATGTATAAAAATGAAAATCTCCGATACCGCGACTTATTTTTGAAATGAGTGAAACTAGAGCAGAAAATGATAAAACTACACTGTAAGTGGATGCACAACAAATATGAGTCTACAAAAACTATCAAAATAAGTGAATAATTCGCAAAAACGTGTCACGTTTGAAGTTTGTCATTGAGATTTGTGTATGCAAATTCAGAGTCTTGTCATGGAACCCATTTTTAACTCCTATCACATAAAAATTTATGCCTACTCCGTCCCATGGGACTTAAAAATCTCGTTGGGACGAGCCCGCTTCTGTTAAATAAAAAAGGCTATGAATATTCATCCTATATTCTTCCTCAAAATAAATAATAGATAAGGATATAAAAAAAAATCCCGATGAAAAGCGCACAAAATAAAAAAACCAAATGTATAGTTACGACGTTATTACGTTGCCATGGAAAATAAAAATGTGTGCTGTCCCATTCATTGAGACGTTTCCCGTAGATATAACAATCCCAAGCCTGCCAATCCACGAGATACCATTTTGATTCTGAATGTTATGATTCTTGACTTAATAATGACGTATATTATTATGTCACTTTGCACAGGAAACTTGGTCGAAAGAAAATGTTCATAGATGACGTGAATATGCATGAATTACAAGATAATGTGAATGATGGTAATTTTGATTTATGGCTTCATGAAAGTAATCCAGTTGTACTCTGCTAGTCTGAAGGCTCAGATTTTCAGTTATGAGTTTTATAAACGAATTAAATAAATGACTTGTACAATTTAGTTTGAGCTGCATACCAAATGCATTTCCTTTTTCTAAGATCATTTGTACGCAAATATAGCAGTGGATAAAATAGAACCGAGGTCACCTTACGATATTCCACTGGAGCAACTTCTTGAAAGGTACAATCGTTTAAATGAAAAAGATGGTGCAAAATTTATAGAAGAGTTTCAGGTACGTTTAACATGATAGACCCAAACACAAATAATTTTTTGCACGCTAAATTTTAATTGCCGTAAATTGATACAGAATCTTAAATCAGACGCAAAAGGACTGAATTATCCCACAACAGCCGCTTCCTCTGAATCACTGAAGGGCAAAAACAGATACAAGAATATACTACCCTGTAAGTTTATGATATTTTGGACTTATGATATCAATTCTTAAAATCAAATGTATACTTAAAATACGATAGGCAAGTTTCAAATAAAATAAATAAAAAATGTGATCTTCTGGCAATGCTTTCAGATATCCAAATATACATTGTGTATATAAAGTTCCTTTACTGTTTTTAAGGTTGTTATGAGTCAGTTCTCAACATATCCTCAATATAGCCAATTTGTTGTTTCCAATCAGTAATTGCTCAAATATGATAAATCTGTGAGGGTCAAAACAATATATGGTATAGATAAAAATCCCTTTGCAATTTTGAAAGACTTTATAGTCACCCTATATAATATATACAGGGTGGCCCAAAAGTTGGTATACAGGTATTTTATTTATTTTTTATTAGCTTCCAAGCAGCTAGAAAACTAATGTAAAATTCACACTAGATTTATTATTATATCTAAAAAAATAAGCAATTTTCGTGGTATCCAACACGTAACATAAAGTGAACTGCAAGTAGCTTCAAAGCATATAAAATAGTTTAATAACTGTATACCTACTTTTGGGCCACCCTATATATAGTATTGCAGAATGAAAACTAGTATTGTAGAATAGTTAATTGTCAATTTGAAATATGTTGTTCCTGATTGCAATGTTTATTTCAACAGCTGATTTATCGCGAGTGCTTCTTGATGGGGAAGGAAATATGAGCTACATTAACGCTTGCTACATTAACGTAAGTAGTACTCAATAAATGTTGCAACGTGAAGGTTTTTGGAGAAATTCATTTCAATAAACACTGTTTTAATTTATTTTTTTTCAAGGGATTCACTGAAGCAAAGAAGTTTATTGCTACACAAGGACCGTTGCCAAGTACAGTGAAGGACTTTTGGAGAATGATTGTTGAGAAGAAAGTATCCTGCATCGTCATGTTAACGAAATGTGTGGAAAATGGAAAGGTGAGAGGGATTACTACTTGATAGAGCAATTGAACTTGTCTCAGTCTAAGTCATTTTATATGAATTCAAACAAAGCATGATGCTCGAAATTTAACGACTCATAAATCCTTTGTGAGATTTGAATATAATTGTCTTTTAGTATTTTTGACGTGAGTGTGGGCACACGTCTCAAATCCATCAAATTTCATTGCAGCGAAATCATTCCATATTAAATCACATCATCAAAATCTATGAGTTGATTGAGTTTCAAAGTCGTGGAATAATCAAAAAAGAAAAAAAATTATTTTTAAATTACCTTTCCATTACAGAAAAAGTGTGAAAAATACTGGCCTTCTCAAGGTTCGCCTAAACAATTTGGAGATGTATATGTTGAAAATATAGACGAAATATTTACAGGTTGCTACAAAATGTTTACGCTAACAATCACAAAAAAAGACGAACAGGTGAATAATCAATAACACATTATAAATTATTTTAATGCTGCCCAAACAATAAAGTCAAATTTTGATGAACACCATATTTATCTATGATCTATGATAGGCAAATGAATTGGCTCACAATGTACAAAACGAAGAGCTTTCCAAGGAGCAATTGCCACTAAATTCATTATTTGTAGTTTATAGCAATCCTATTCACCAAATTTTGTTTATTCATTCAGTCCCATAGCCTAGAAAGGCCGTTAGTAAGAGATTGTCTTTTTAGACTTACAAAGCGTTTTTTTCGTGGTCCGTTGAACAGAATATAATGAATATTCATAGATAATTATGTTTATTCTCACTCATCAACTTATTTTACAGACTATAAAAGTGTTTCTGCTGCAATACCTTAATTGGCCTGATCACGGAGTACCAGTTACAACAACAAATTTGATAAGATTTCATGGAATAGTCCAAAAACACTCATCAAATGAACCAATAGTTGTTCATTGCAGGTGAAAATATTCATTTTCATACTACGCGCATTCACAAGACTTCTTAAGAGCGAACATTGACACTTTCAGAGTGTGGACTCACTGTTTTTTCTTGGAATTCCTTGGCACCAATTTTTACGCTATTTTCCGCATAAAATTACTCAATTTGCCTTGTAAAAATTACAGGACAATCCCGTTTTCACAGCCCAAATTGCAAGGAATTCCCAGTAATATTTATCTGACTTTCCGAGTTAATTTTACCTCAATTCCAAGTGAAACCGACCTGCTTTTCCCTATATAAAGTACACGACTTGCATGTATGCTTGACATGGATGTCCGTGTAAAATGCGTGAAAGAATTTCTCTGTATATGCAGTTAACGAAAATTCCGTGGCAGCCATTTAAACTTGGAATTCCGTGCATTCTCTAAGTAACACCCAATCTTATGACAGATCAACTGAAACAAACTTAGAGAAGTTTATTCTCAAAAACGAATCACCAGAAAATTAAACATAAAAAGAACAGGGGGTGTGGTAACTACCCCAAGACTTTTAACTTTAGGTGATTTTTAGGCATATTTTCCATCACTATATATGTCGAAATAACGAATCGAAATATCGAAATAACAAATTTCTTAGCATGCTCCAAGACTTAAGACAATTTCCAAATACGATCATGAACTCAAGCTAGAAATCCCAATATTTGACCCCAATCCCTCCAAAAATATATTTTTTTTGGCTTCCAACTGGTTACTGTCCAAATCTGAAGAACAGTACATTATACTATTCAAGTTTGATTTTGTTAATTATTGGATTTCCCAAACTCAGGTTTTCGTGGGAAATTTTAACAAAAACAGCCACAAAATTTCATTCTAATATAGTCTGAAGCGATTTTCTAGTGTTTTGATCCAGAGATGTTCTTAAATAATTTAATACCAAAATATGTTGAATAACTTTTTGGCAAGCAAAAAGACAGAAAATTAATCCAAAAAAGATGTTTTTTTCTTCTAGATTTCCAACAAGTCGATTTAGGTACTAATATACATAGTCACCCATCTCTCGCTCCTTGTACCGCCATTGATAATGGACGTTCACAAATTCAATATGCATATTGAATACGTTAACGTCCTTTACCAATGACAGTACTATGAGCGAAGGATGGATGACTGCATATAGGGACTTACTTGTGAAATCTACTTAGACTATAGTTCAAAATCTAGAAAAATACAACTTGTTTGATCGAATTTGAGTTCTTTTAATTCAAGATGTCCTACATAGAATACAAGGAATATACCCATGAAATATCAAAACCCTAGGAGGGAATCGCACCAGACTATTACAATGAAAGTTTTCATACAATTTTCTGAAAAAAAAAAAATTAGGGAAATCCCCCATTTTCACAAAATTAAACTTCAAAAAATAAAAATGTGATTTCCTCAATGTAAGCTAACAGAGAAACTAGGTAAAAACTGTGAGTTTTTTCGTTACACAGTGTATTCGAAATTATATATAGTGAGTTCGCATATTTAAGAGGTCGCATATTTTCTTCAGCACCCTCGAACCTTCGAGTTGATCTCATGTCGAATTTTTTTTTCTTTAGTTTACTGTCTGCTTACCGAAATAACTGAAAATAAAAGAGGTCCGAAATCCTAAGCAAACATATATGCACAATTAGCAAGTGCCAGCCAATATTCAGGCAGGTGTTGACAACCCCATTATGTCAAATACAAAGTCAGAGAAACACGCACTTCTCATCTGTTTTTTTTTACTCCATATAAAGTTCTAATATAATGCTTGCTATTCAGCACAACTAATAATCCTGCACAGCAGTCAAGTTAGAATCTAAGTAGTTGTATGCAAAAAAATATATTTACTTACTACCATTAAGTTGTCATAAAATGCTCAATAGAAGTTGTTTCAACTTACCTTTGAATGAACTCAAGATAGCAGACGTCTTTTTTGGGTACACCAAAGGCAAAAATATGCCACGAATACATACGTTATTTCATTAAAAAATCCTCCACTGTTGCAATATTATTCTTTGAATAGACACATAGTAGGAATATTAGAATGTCCTGTAAAAGAACCCCCTGTAAAAAAGGAAGTGTACTTAGCTCAAACCCAAAGCCTATATATTTCAAGAAACTTACAACGCAGTGCTATTAACAAACATCACGATAAGATGGTGGATCTTTTTGCTTAAGAACAGGAAAACCACAGTGTGAACAGCAAGAAATGAGTCTGGAGTGTATAACATGAGAAATCATAATTCTACTTGCGGACGAACACGTGAGAGATATATTTAAAAACAGGTCTTATTCATCATAGCTTAAATTTGGCCGATGCTAGCGCAATTGGCAAGGTTATTAATGGTAATATGAGAGATTTAGGTAACATAATATCGAAGTTATATGCTTTGTGAGTGTCTCAATTGATTTTTTGTTTACTATGACCACATATGGTAAAAGCACCTCAATGTAATCCACTACATAGACATTCATTATTGGTAACACTTACCTGCAGACATTGATCGATTTTTCGTCGAGATTATTGAGCAACTCATTCTGCCCCTTGTAGGTGAAATGTTCGTCTAGAAATCCATTCTCAAATATGAAGGGCCACCCTGTCTGAATATCTGCATTCAGCAAATTGTTACAGTAGACTATTGATATTACGTCTGTGTTCCGTGTGATGCTTTCATCATATCTCTCCCGAGTATCTCCTGATTTCTTATAATCCACTCTAATTGTAATATGCTCTAATCTAATTGACATGCTTGACAATCATGTTAGAAGTTTGAAAAGATTTCTGACAAGTTGTTAAATGAACAATGTAAATCTTTGGATTTTTGGAGCATTTACTTTTAGGCCTATAAGTCATCTTAACTTTCTGACATTATATAGCTATCACATAGTTCGGTAATATACTGGTATTGCCTACCCCTCAGTATAACTCAAACCTCCTACATTGATCAACTTCCTCATTAAAACGGAAGAACTCGCCTTCTTGATCAATGGCGGATTGCGGTTCGTGACAGTCAGTCGCTTCATCGAGTGACGCATCCGTTTTGGCGCGAGAAAATAAGCGTCTGTGATTGGTTTGTTCAAAAACGAGAGAATACAGTAGCCAATAGTAAAGCAAAAGAGATGACGTACAGTGAAATCCCATCGTTTTTCCAGGAATTCCCAGTATATTTTACGGCGTCACAAAAACAGGGAAGTGAATGTATTTTTAACTGCCATTTCCTTGTTGAAGCTACGAAAATTTTTAACAGTGCTGCTTTTTTTCGAAAGAATTGACAACTTTCCAATTTGGCATTGCCTGTCCGATTTATGGCACCCTGCATAAAAGGATGGCGTATGATTTACATGCTCATTGAGAAAAAATCATATGAAAGACTTGTATTCTAACTTAATTAGGTATGTGTTGAGTATAGTTATACTTATAGATATTAATGTTAACAATTTCAGTGCTGGAGCCGGAAGAACTGGCGCATTTATAGCATTAGATTTTTTGCTTCAAGAGAGTGAATCACTTCGATCAGTTGATGTTTACAATTGCATTTTAAAGCTGAGGGAGCAGAGAGTAGATATGGTGCAAACATGCGTAAGTGCTAATTTAAGTATCATACTAATTAATTCACATCATGCTATACAATTCTGTGAAATTTCTTCATATATATTGGAAATAAACTACGCAAAAACTTATTTATTACCAACAAATTTCCCCACCAACGACTTAAAATCAACTTATTTAATTAGTGTAGAAACTCTAATTCAGCGATGTTTTTACTGTTTTAATGGTGAGGCTGCTAGACTTTATAACATTTCGATAGATTTAATATTTTGATTTGTGGAGGCCCCTAGACATTACATTTTGCATTACATTTTGATACATCTATCATAAAACTATATATCTATTTTTAAGGATCAATACATCATGGTGCATAAGCTTATTTTGGAGAATTATTTGTTTGGTAAAACGGATATGGAATCGGAAAAATTCAATAGCTTTCTAACCAGGTAATTATTTTTGTACAAAAATTGCTGATCGAATGAATGAAAAGTAAATGAAAACATAGGAATTTGAATTAGAAAATTATAATCTTGTAATAGATAAGTGCAATTAAATCAGTATTGGTCAAACTGCACTGTAGTTGAATTTTCATAACTTCAACAGTCTTTTTGATTTTAGGAAAAATTAAAAAAAAAAATTCTTGGTAACCATAGTTACTATCTATCCATTAGCTAATTTATTGGCATTGTTTGCAACTTTTTCGTTTGTTACAGAGTTTCTTCTGATATTGGGATTTTGCAAAAACAGTTTAACGATCTTGCCAGAGTAGGACCAGTGAATCAGGCAAAGCAAGGAGAGGTGGCAAAACACCCAGAACTGAATAGAAATAAGGAAGTGATACCTTGTAAGACAAACTGTAATGCCCGTTTTGCATATCAGTATCTGCAGCTAAAACACTTTACATTTTTTGCTTCTAATTTCAATTTTTTTGTAAGTTGAAGTTTAACAGCGCGGTCAAATATCTAAATAGTGTAATGTTCTTTTAATAATATCGGTTCAAATCTAACAATAACTACATATTCATTATTATATCTACACCTCTCATCATATTACAATTTGTTGATACTTTGATCAAAGCTACAGTAACTTATCCTATTTTTTAGTTTCACGAAACAACATTGTAATAGTCCGCAAACCGACTGAATCAGAAACTCCTTGTCTGAATGCATCAAAATTAGAAGTAAGAAACACTTTTTTACCTTCAACAATCCTTGTTCAAACAACGGGATCCCGTATAAAACAATATTATTAACTTTTCAAGTTTGCAACGTTATTGAAACGTTTCCTATTTTATTTTCAGTCATACGATAACGCTACAAAATTAATTGCTGCTCAAGGTCCTTTACAGCAGACAATTGGTTTCTTCTGGCGTGCAATTCTCGACAACAATATCAACATCATAGTGATGCTTACAGAGTGCAAAGAGAATAAAAAGGTAAAAACTTGCAAAATCATTCAATTGAAAAGCTATTTTTAAGGACTTGATGAACAAAAATTCTTATCATATATATACAATCTACATGAGGATATTTGCATGATCCAGACAAAAAAACCTTACAACAAATGTCCTAAGTGATATTCGACGAATAAATACGAAATTATTTCAGGACTTGAAATATTTCACCAATTAACATATTAAACACATTAAAAAGACATAAATGCATCGGAAAATAAAACAAATACAAATAAACAAATTAATTAGAACAAACATAGTTTATCGTTGGATAGTTTAGCGGTATGAAATTTTGCTTTAAAATTAGTTTTTCGAATAATCAAATGGGATTTATTTCATAAAAAAGATACATCCCAACGTTTACTCCGTAGTAATTCATCTAAGTAAAATTGATAAACAAAAATATTGATAGTACAAGAAATATCTCTCATTTCTAGTACTGATTATTTAATACAAAATTTTATTCTGATAGCAAAAACTTCGAATTTCTTTAAAACTAATATTTCTGCAATACCGATTTCCTGATTGAAATTGAATCTGTGAGTGCCTATTAAAGAGAAGTATATACCTTTAATCAACTGACAAAAAACAAATTCGTTAGCTTTATAGATTGATCATATTCACTTGTTTTTAGTCGTAAATAATATTTGAAATATTTATAATATTAACAGGAACAATGCTTTCCATACTGGCCCAGCGACAACGAGAAAGATCTCGTGATTAATGAAATCACCATTCATTTAAAATCTGTCAGTACTGACAATAAAATCACCAGACGTGAATTACGTGTAACCAAAGAAGATGAAGAAAAGGTATGTTAGTTAAGTTAACAATCGATATCAAATTTTAATGCACTTGATGATTTAACACATGCCACATGCCACTTGTCTACTGTTCTACTGTAATATTACCGGTAATGCAGCTTATTCACAAAACTCGTTCTGTGTTCGCAATAGTTGCTAGCTCACAGAATGTGGAAAAAATAGAACCGCATTGTGTATGAGTCATTTATCAATTAAATAAAATTTGTTAAGGAAATTATCCAATACCAATACACTGGTTGGGCATCGAACAAATGTCCTGATGATGCTACGGCAGTACTTGATCTGATAGAGAAAATGCAATCAAGTGTGAGAAGAGATAAGAATTCTGCTGTGTTGGTTCATTGCAGGTAAGATTGATATCAAGACCTAGAACCACGGTTAAAGTTATTAGAACATTTTATTGCGAAATTAATAATGTGGAAATAGGATGTTTTGTACAAAGCACTCACCACAAAAACACCGACGCAAACGCTCACAACATAAATAAAATAGTGAATATTCTGTTGGGGTTGAAGGTCGGAAACGGAGATTGCACTGGAAGTTCAACTTTTAAATCATTACTAAACCTAACCCGAAGTAGATATTACTAATTAAAAATTGAGCCATTTGTATACGAAAATGCGTAACAGATGGCTAAAGTATGGAACACAAAAAACTTGGGAGTGAAATATATCTTTTTGCTTAAACAATTGGTAAAGCATTTCTTTGAGGTGATACTGAAATGTGGAATCGATCGATCCATCAGTTGCAAAAATTAGTGATATTTATATATATTTAAATCACCAAACATCCCAACAAGAATTCTGCAAAATGATTAAATGCGAATATGGACTATTAAACAGAAAGTTTCAAGTTAAAATTTGATAATATTTAATTGAACCAAATATTATTTCAATTATACTGAAAATTTTGAAGCAAATTTTATTAATTGGTCCGCATGAATATCTAATTTGCACGGTTTGTTTAGTGACGGGGCAGGAAGGACCGGAAGTTATTGTGCAATTATTAATCTAATTGAGAGATTGAAATGCGAGAGCAATATCGACGTCTTCAGAACTGTCAAAGATCTGAGGGATTGCAGACCAGGGATGGTGCAGACATTGGTAAAATACGCAGAGTATTGGTAATCGATTAGAATTAAATAACATATATAGTGAAACATAATCCAGCTAGGTAACAAAAACAGCGTAACCTTCCTGAAGCTTGTTTTTGTTTTTTAACATTTATATGAAAATGATCTTTCAATATTCAGAGGAAAGTGTTATCACCCCGATAATCTGCCAAATGAATCAAATAAATTGGAAAAAAAATCAAGTCAAATAATTACTATTACAATGGGATAAAACTTTCTTTCTTGTATATATGACAATAAATAGGTATTCAATTGCATTTAGACTTTTGAACACCCAATGTCAAGTACAGCTAATAATTAAGAAACGAATGTGTTCAGTTTTCATATAAAATTAATAGGTTTTTATTATTTCATGTATTTTTATATTTCAGGACCAATATAAATTCTGTTTTGACGCCGTGTCGGCTTATCTGTCTTCATTCAATCTTTATGCCAACTTCAATGTCGACAACAAACCTTCAACATCAACGAAAGAAGAAAACTTGTACGCAAACATATGACATTTTAAAAATGCTCATAAGGAAAAAATTGAAAATTGCTATGTTTGTTTATGAATATTGGTCCCGGAGTAATTGCACATGATAACTTTGTTATCATTAAAAACTGAAAATTTAATTTTCTGTTCTTATAGTATAATCTCTTATATACCGGTATGTATTTACTATCATACGCTAAGTTACATTTATTTTAATTTTTATTTTATTATCACGTTTTAAATTACCTTGGCATTCCCTCGAAGTAATCTTAATGTAACAACTGAATCAACATGAACCATTTACACAATTACATCCAATTAAAAAACAAAATTAGCACAGTTTATTGATCTAAATATAGAGAAGAGTTATCACCGATGTATTCGTTGAAAACAACTAAATGCTTCTCTAATATTAAGATGTGAAGAATTCATGAATCAGGTATGATTATATTTTTATGCGTTGTACACCAGCAGTCGCAAATGCATGCCAATAAATTAAGATGAAAAACTTCATACTATCTTTGAGACTAGGTTACATGAAAGATATTGCATGCTATGTGGTTTTATGTCAGTTTTTTGTTGTCCATAACCAACCATGCTACTCTAAATTAATTTTGCCTTCTATTAGTTATTGTAAAAAAAGTTTAACAAGTTGAAAGTCATGTATTCTAAACCTGCAAAAAAACCTACAGTTCTAGATAGTATACTATATATAGTATATATATATCATTACGAAATGTTTTGTAATTCTGTCCCGACAGAACTTTTTAATCAATTCGTCAATCGTTCAATTTAATCAGCCAATTCGTGCTGAAAATTTATTAATCGATGTATATTAAAAATATATATTTTTCGAGTTCAAGCGCTAATTTTTATTGAGGTAAATTTATTCATTTGTACATTCTTTCACCACTTTGTTCCATCATTCTAAAATAACTGCAGAATGAACTGCTTGAGCGTATCTATAATAAAGGAAACACACAATTAGTAATATACGAGCTGAAGTAATTTTAACAAAACTATAATGTCGAGATTTAAATTGCACTTCGAAGAAAGCAATATTTTATAAAAGTTTTACAACACCGGCGCCATCTGCAAGCGCGCTTATTATCAGACATTTACAAATTACCAACATGATTTAATTACTTTTTATTAAATATTGTATATTTATGATGGGGGTAACTGATATTAAAAATGCTCAATAATTTGATAGTTGTCTTTTGCGTATTGTATTTAAATGTTTTCAAGATGTTATATATTATACTTATCATGTTATATATTATTTTATTTGTGGCGTTTTTCATTTGTTGCATGCAGGCTGAAAAGACAAAATACTCCACTGACTTGCCGTACCTATAAAATTTATATACACTTCATTAGTTGTTATAGTTCAAACAATTTTGTTCAATAAGTATTTGTAGTTTCTACAAGGTAATTAAACCAAATACATGATGCGATCATTTAGTTTTGGCAATGATTAGCAATCCAAGTCAATAATTTCTCGGTAATTTCCCAAAAGGAGAATATGCCTGCTTCGTTGAAAAAGTGCATGCAAACTGAATTTGATATGTTTCATTGGTGTATTTTTCTGCCCTTGCAATTTGGAATAAATATTAAGATTCTTGCCATTTTAGTCTCTATGGTTTAAAAAAATTTGTTCAATATGTATTTGTCTTTTTCGTCCTTGTTTTATTCCAGAAAAATGATGTTTGTATCTAATTTTTGTTTTGAAAAGTGTACTAATTTTAGTATTACACAATCAATAAATCTACGTGTACTTGTTTCAAATTAATAGGCACGATTAGGTGTGGTTAGGTGATTAGGTTAGGTTACACCCAATCGCCATTTGAATGGCCTACTCATTAGCGGGCATATTGGGCTTCCTTTTTATAACATATTTTAAGAGCAGCTACACAATATGTACATCGCCAATCAAGTATACAGTGTCCATGTATGGATTTGTTCTTTTATTAATAGGTTCAAATGTATCTAGCCTGAACGAAAAACTGTCATGAATGTGCCATGTGACGGCGTTACAGAAGTATGTGTACCATTATGGAGGTAACTAATTTTTGTTTGCCTAATCTCCATCAAGATGTGTAAAGAGACTGAAACCCATGGGCAGGCGGTATATTCACTTGGCTAACACAGACAGTCCCCGAACTCCTAATAGAACTAAATTAAGCAAAATCGGTATAAAATTTTGGTCTAACCCTAACCTGGTACACATGTTACGAGAGTACCCATGACTCCATGAGACGTGCAAAGTCAATGTTAAGTTGATTTATTTTAAAACGTGGGAACACATTTTTATAAAATATGCAAACGCTTCATTCTTTTACACTAGTCCACTTAATCGAGCTTGCCCGCCAATCTTTGTAGCAAACTCGTTTTTCAGCCAGACATACAGCTAAGGCTTTATTCTATGGGTATCTTTGCGCAACTTCCGTGTTCATATATTTAGATTTTTATTCTTTATTTCATATCACGATGTTATGAAATTACCTGAAAGCAACTATTTCCCAGCTTTGTAAAGTTTAGTAGTAGCATCGAGTATTGACTAATCTCAAACGTTTTCCGATGGTCCGCATTTATGCTCATGACAACCTATCATTATTGTTTAAATCGAAGATTTATTTTTTGAAATTGTTACTTGGGTCGCAACAGAAATAACCATTCTCATTAAGAATACAGAAAAAATTTACAAAATAAAATTTGAATCACCATTTTTTGTTATCTAGAGATCCTAGACGACCAACGCTAATCTCACATTAATATATTGTTGTTGTTGAAATGAAAAATCGCCCATATCATTGAATACCAGACCAAACGTGCAACACTTGAGAATGGAAATGTTCACAAGAAGTTCGCTACCTTAGTTTCTTTCATACATAAGACTAAGGCTATTAGGAAAATTTCGCCGATTGGTTTAGTAGGCAAACTGGCTGGTGATCAACCAATGACAAAAATCGGTGCCACATGTATGAGCTACTCCCTTACTCCCACATGTATGAGTTTTTATTTCCCAACGTCACAACTAAAGTAATTATTCAAGAAACGCGAAAGGTTGATTTTTTCGCATCTATAATAATTAAGACATTAGCAAATAATTTATTATAAATTTATTTTTTATAGTAAAATACCTAAAAATTATTAATCTCCAACGCAGAGTTTATTAGGGATCATACTAAAGAGATAGTGATGTTTCACTTTATATTTACACTAAAAAAACGGTAATTACTAAAATTTACGGAATTCAGACATTCAAATAGTAGAAACCAAAATGAACCTGTTTTTAGAATAGATAAAAAGTCTAAACAAGCAAGAAGTGCGATTTTTGCCCAGTTCTTGCCTAGTCTCAGTCTCTACCTTGCTCAAATATTTCAAAATGCGTATAAAATGCAATAAATATAGGGCATCTTTAAATTAAATCCTAGATAATATCAATTCTCAAGAGTGAAAAGTTCCATAACATGAACCTGGCTTAAATACAAATTTGACTTTTCTTGCTCTTGCATGTACCAAAACCACAATCTGACTCTCGCATTTCAATAAGTAATTTTTAAATAGTTAATTCCGGTTGAGGTTGCAAATCAAAATGAATGTCCTTAATCAGTATTTAGTAACAGGGCACAGGTTGCAGAAATTTTCATAGTAAGTTCTTCGACTCCTAAAGGCGGTGTACAAAAAATTAGGAATGACAAACAACATTTAAACCCAAACTTACGGCATATTTGACTGCGACTGTTAGTTTTGCTGAATAAAATGTAAAAACATATTGGAAATGAATATATATTAATTGAAATACGTGATTGATTTTTTAAATTCATCATATACTGAATGTCTGTTCGCAGATATATGTGATCCGAAATAACACACATATTTTCTGTGACATATGCACGCGGTCAACTTCCAGCAATGCCTGAAAGTCATTTGAGTTTCATAGATTTGAATGTTCTCATGCAGTCATATTGAAGATCATTTGAAATCTAGTAGCATTTTACGACCTTATGACTTTTTATGAAGAGGGTAATAAGAAAATTTCAGAATGTTTTACGAATATTGGTATACGACAGTGTTTCCCAAATTTTTTCGGCCATCGCCCTCCTGGACGACTTTTTAACTAGCAAACGCCCCCAGTCAAAGCAACTTTATTCTCCATTTATCATTAGTATAATGTGGAGGTTGAGCCTAGTGAAATGCCACCAGCTTGATAATATCTGGCTTCATTGCTGTCAAAAACAGTCTTGGGTCTCGTATGACACTGTCAAGGGAATCTCTCTTGATATGTAGAAGTGCCGTCACTGCACTAAATGCTCGCTCTACCAAGAATGAGCTGGCAAGAGCAATAAAAAAAAACTTGACCCGATCTCACGCGAGAGAATATTTCAATTTGATTCTGTTCCCAAAAATATGAAACATTTAACATGAGTTTGGAAGTATAAACCCAATTGTAGTGGTGCATTTTCGCTTCTGGAAATTCATGGTCATTTGTAAACGGAAACCAAAAATTTCTTTACTATCTCCAAAATATTTTTTTGGCGGCGATCGAACTTCTGTTTGTGTATGATTATACTCAGAAGTGTCGCAAAATTTTTAATCACTCACTTAGTTTTCTGCTGAAGCGCACCTTCTTCTATCTGGACATGGAAATGAAAGAGTCCAAACAGTAAATATAGAGCATTACTTGTTTGCGCCGAAAAAAAACTGGACATTACTTGAGGAATTGATAGAGGTGACCAGCAGTGCTTCAAGCATGACCCCCTTCACATCAAATCAGATACTTGCTTTCCCGAGAGAGAAGTCAGCAGTGATATCCTGCGAGCACCTTAATTATCTGACTTAAACCTCTCAGATTTCGATATGTAGGTAGTTCGAAGGACAAATTGTATCAGAAAAATCTACAAACGATTGGTGAACTCAAGGCTGCAATTGCATAAATAAAATAGAGAAATATTCAAAAGAGAAATGTTGCAAAAAGAATGCAATTGTCGAGGAGGGCATTTAGAACATATTCTAGGAACAACATAATTTTTGTGCAAAACGTCCTAGATTTTCCGACACTTTTAGGTACAAACATACGCAAACAGAATTTCAAGTGTAGACAAATTTAAATAATTCACTCCATTTTCGTACAAGTAATCGAGCAATTAATGGTCTCGTTTTTTGGTGACCACGCTGTATAATACTGTTTTTAATATAAATGGATTAAATATGCTGGTTAAATCACTGTATTCGATATTTTAAACTTACGCAACACAAATAATAAACCGACAATTAAACAATGTCAGACACAACATGAAATAACAACGAGCTGCCAATTTATGTATTACCTATGTAGTTTTATTATTCAATGACCCAAGAAATTAAAATGAACCAGTTAAGTCGCAACATGGAAATGGTCCTATCTGGCGTACGTCAGTTAAATCAGATGGTCCAGCTCTCACATGTTGCTCTCAACAATACCAAAAGCATAAAATAAGGGTGCTGTACTGACACTACCGTTTCAAAACACCATAGAATAAGATAGTAAAATGAAGCTGTTATTTAAAACAGTACAACGAAACTTGCAGGAAGCGTATGCTGTATGCGCTATGTATTATTGTGAAACGATACGGATTTAAAAAGGTCATAATCCTATTCTACGTTGAGCGAGAAATTTCGAAACAACGAAATCACAAGCAAACTTGTTTGAACCAAAACATAGGAGTTAAGGGCATAAAATATCATACTTCTTGTGAGTTCCCGTATTGATGTCAGCGCCCCCCAATCGCCCAGTTTGACAGCCAACGTCCCACAATTGCCCAAATTGCCATCAGCGCCCGCCAAGCTATGGCAAACGCCAATCTTTTCATTTTTGAAAGTGGCATATTTGTAAATTTTGTAGCGGAGTAGGAAGCAGACGAAATTTCTAGCTGAATTTCTCGCGTCAATGTTCCTAAGCAACCTCCTCTGGCGCCCTTGAGTGGTGGGAAAATGACGAGCGCTATGTAAACACCTGCCCCGCCCGACCAGCAGCCGCGCCGCGGCTCAACGCGTCCAGTGTAAACGCACCTTAAGGGGGCGTTTTTGCTGACTTTGGGAACCGCTGGTTTACGAAGTAACAAACCTCGGTTCACAAACTATAATTCGGCTTGCCGAAACGGGTAACGACCCAACAGCAATGAGTTGTTTTAAATGGGGCCATACGGATTTTTTTTGTGTGGTAAAAAATTGATGCAGTGGAATAGACAGTGCTATTTGTTTTCAACCCTCACCAACTCAATTACTGATCACCATGAAATTCTACCAACTCGATGAACGAGTCAAGGATGGGCAAAACAACAAATAGCGACAATCGTGGATATACAGTTGTGGTTAAAAGGAGAAATTTATGGCAACATAAGGCGGCTCGGTTCAAAAGACCATAAAGAACAGTTTTAGCTTGTGAGCAGTGGTCCGACCATGTCGGTTTTGTGCGCGTTATGATAATAAACAAAACTTTTTAGAGGCGGATCGCAATCGGAAAAAGGTCGCAAAAGAAAAAGAACAAAAAACAGACAATACCAAACCGATACCGCTTGACCGGTTGCGGCAACACTGAATTCTAAGCAAAATTTGTGAACTGAAGATAATTCTAATTTAGCTAGTGTAGTTTTTGCTCAGCATACAATCGCATATTCATGCAAACCATATATTAGGCAAGTTTAAGGAGCGTAAGTACAAGACGTAAAACAAATATGGTGTATTAATATACGACGCCCTGTTCGAATAATCATCAATAGAACCCCGTTGAACCATCTAAGGCTTCTTGAGAGTTAGGGATTACCTTGGAAAGTTCCCGTGGTTAACAATTTTTAATACAACGCAATGAAGTAGGTAGGTTTACTATACGTGGATTAATAGCGTGGTTCCTCATTTTATTCTACCTCAAACCGTAATATTAGCATAACATAAAACTTCCTGTACGGGGTGTCAATGATGGAAATCATAATGAGATTGTATATATATAATCGAGCATGTGGGAAGTATGAAATATTATACGACATCCTGGCTCTTCTGTTCATAAGTTCACAGTGCGCAGATCTAGCGCTATTAAATTGACGCAATGCAGTAGATAGAATCGCTTTGAGTGAGATTATTTATAGCGTTGGGCAATGGTTCCCAAACAACCAGTGGGTATTTCCCAACTTGTGGTGAATTGAGGAGTTGCTAGTTGGTAATAAACAGACTTGTAAAACATTACACGTAGTAAACAGTCAATGAATATTATTACAAAATGAAAATCATACGCTAAAAAATTTGGCTATGATGCTGAAAAGTATTTATGATTTTGAAATAAACGTCTTGTAAACGTTTTGTTGCGTAGAGGTGTTTAATAGGATGCGCAACTCTATGGGCAATCAATTAAAGCAGTGTATTGCAACTTTTTTCTCTTACCGCAAGAGTTTTGAACCGACCGGGGGGTAGCTTTTTCTATACGCTAATTTGCAACATAAAGACAATCAGGTGTACCAAATGTTTATTTATTCAATTGGATTTGATCTAGTGCAAAGAGAGCTAGAAAATTTAATTATAAGAATTATTATTATTATATTTTATCATTCTCTCATCCCGGGGAAGTCAGGCATGAAAAATAGAGTGATTCTGAGAAAAAGCTTATATGCTATGAAGAACGCAATAAAGATATTTACCCTAATAAGTTCATTATTCTCAACTATTCAATCAGAAACACTATAACGTGAGTTTTTGAATATACTGTTGTTTAATCGTAAAAAATAAAATTGAATATTTGTATCTGACGTCAAAAATAAAAACTAACCAACCGGTCCTGAAATATTTTCAGACACAGCTACTTTCCGAACATACAAACTTGAACTATTTGATCAAGGGAAAGAGTGGTATGCAGCCAAAAAAGTTTCTACCCATAGAGACAGCTGGCTTGTTGAAATTAATAATGGCGAAACCTACAAAATCGTAAGAAATCTAACCAGGTATTCGATATAGAGAAACTTTCCGTGCATAAGTAATTTCATTAATTTATTATGAACAATTTTAGGTCAGGTCTTCACCTAACATCATGCACAATTCCATTTGGCATATTTACCATTGGATATTTAGGTTGAAATAGACTTCACACAATTTTTCCGAGCCGATATCTGGATCGGATTGAACTATCTACCAAAATATAAATGGCTTTAGAACGAAGAGGGTGAATTGAGATTTTCAAAATGGTACGAATACGTATTTATTGATATCTCATATATCGGAAGTGTGTTAGCAATTACCTGATAGCGGAAGTTTTTAAAAGAAAAAAAAGTTGCGCATTTGCTATTGCCTTGAGCAAAGGCCCAATTAATTACCACCATCGATGTCTCCCTTATCGATCATTGTGATATTTCACAGAAACTACCGGGCAATAACCTAAGACCGAATGTTTATCTATCAATGCTAGCATGCCTTGCTTATCCACCACACAGAGAAAAACAACAATATTGTTCCTAACTTTGGCTACGTAAATGGAGTTATTTGAAACAACTTCACAAAGATAATATTGTGTAAAAGCGGTGTATTTTAAAAAAATAATTTAATAATATTAGCTTGAAATAGTTCTATTATAGTCAGTCCATACGTAAAGGTAGAAAAACACGATAAGATACTCTGCTGCATTCAAAAAACGATATCTGGTAGTCGAGCACAGAATAATAAGTATGAAGAAATACACTGGTACGATGAAGTACTTCTAATTTAATTGGTGGGTGTATCAAATGCAGATAATTGAGCAATTACTTCAGACTGATGAAACTTGACTAAAGATTTGCTATCTGATTTTGCCTATTTGAACCTTCGGATTATAACTTGCCTATTCTTTGTATCTTATTGGTAATTACATTTCATTTCAGCAAAATTAAGCTCTACAATTTATACCTTTTGCAGGGATGGTATGAGTCCAATAAAATTCGGAAAAATCTACAAAAACCAGTGCGTTCGTCAGTTTGCTTCAACAGGATTGTGGCGCAATCACGATTGCACACCTGGACATAAATGCGTTTGCCAGTCAGGTTGGATTGGATTCCGTAATAATAGAGTTCGAATTCCATTACTAAATAAAGACGGGGCCAAAAGTTCAAAAACACCTGACGTATATGAGATACCTTATATAAATGATCCACTCGTAACTTAGTTGGTACTCACTCTGACAGAAATGACCTACCAAAGTCAATTGAGCACCTTATAGGCTTGTCTTTTAATATATCCTAATCCTTCTAATGCGATTACGTAAGTAAAATTGGCTAAGCAAACAAGACCATTCTTTGGGAATTTATATCGGCGACTTCCGCCATGCACCAATAACAAGCGATAAATTACCTTAATATTTCCCTATGTTTTCGGCGCTGAAATTGCGGGGTAATTGGAAGGTTATTGCGATGATTTCTAGTCGTTTGAGAAGAAAAAAAAACATCCACTTAGCCTATGTATGTACAGAGTGATCCAAAAACATAACCTAATTTTTTTGTCATTCAACTATGCGATATATATACATAATTTGACTTGCGCATGAACTTCTGTTTGTGACTGACTGAGAGCGATTACAAGAAAGACGGGGATATCAGTAGTCACCAATGACGTCGTGTGGGTAACTCATGCATCGGACTTGAACCCTGAGAGGGTTTTCGAAGGACAATGTGTATCTGAAGTCCGAACAATCCATAAATAATTTGTGAACTCAAGCGAAGAAAAAATCAGGGAAATCACCGTAGAGGGGTGCGTGCGAGTGATTGATAATTTTGCGCGAAAGATGCAAGTTTGTTTGAAATGTGGCCATGTAGCACGTGTTCTAGGGAACGCGAACAGAAGTTCAAGTTTAAAAAAAATGAAATGATATATTTCATTTTCTTAGACCTAGTTGAGAAATTTTGTGAATATTGTTTTTAGGTGACAATGTATAAAGTGGGTAACTTGGCTCGAAAACCTAATTTGTCGTGAATACGTCTATAAATGCTTTTCTAGCTTTTTATAACTGCATAATAAATGCAATTATTTATTATTACTTCAACATAATTTTCAGAAATGATGACGGTAACACCGCAGGATAGAATTTTTGAGACATTGCAAGGAAGCAATATTACAGTTATTACTTATCGGTCTTAATCGGTAAGTATGTTGATAGGTAATTGTCTGTCTGTCTGTCTGTCTGTCTGTCTGTCTGATACACGCGATATCTTACGAAAGCGAGGTTGAATCTGCTCCAAATTTTGCATGTGCATTCATCATAGCTCGGACCAGGAGCCTATCGATTTTGGATGAATTATGTTGTATAACTAGCGAGTTTTTAATTAATTAGTGATGTGACACGTGATGTCACTATATAGTCAGAGTGAATGAATGAATGGAGGTCCCCTAACGTTCGACCAATAAGTCTTCGGTCTTCGACCGATATTTTCGTTTGTTTCTTGAGCAATTTTTTTCGTTTCAAAATTTCCTCAAATCATAATGCAAGTTTTAATGAAATTTATCGTTTGCTATTTTTAAGTTGATATGTATAGATATGTACAGATATTTTAGTTGAGTATATCCGAGTGAACCAAATCCCATGTTAATTCAATTCGAATCTAAAAAACGCGTTTCTCATTGTTTTGAACGTTGATTTAAAATTGACATTTCATTAATCTTTTGAAATATTAAACTGACATATAAGCTAATGCCATGAACATCCGGTTCCACGCGTATTAATGCCTGGTTGTGTTGTCAATACAATCTATAGTATAATATTGTTGTTTAACCTCTGAGTACATTGAGTCATATAATAAAAAAAATTGAAGGTAATTTTTATTTTAAAATTAAGGAATAGAATAAATGAAGAAATTGGAAACACTAACAAAATATCGCGACGTTTGGGAGATGAATCATCATCTCCCAGCACCATCAATTCTGCCTTAAATAATACAAGAAACAAAAGAACTGTGTCAACATCTGATGATGAAGTGACAGGTCAAAACCACAAGCTAAACAATGATGCCGAATACAGGTATTGATACCCTATTGACGTGACGTGAATTGTACGATAGCTCAATTATTAACCTTATTTAATAAATTAACTAACGGATATCAATTGCTTGCAATCTTTTTAACACGCTTTTCAGTGTGTGGCAGATATTCACCAAATTACAGCTTTTTAAACCGTAATGCAGCGTCATAATCTTTGAATGCAACTAATTAAAAATGATAATATTTTTGTGGCTCATTCACTAAAGACTAAGTCAAACACGGGCATTACAGAAACGAGTGCTTTGAATTTTTGTGTGGTGCCGAGACGTCGCTCGGCGTACGGTCATGCACGGGAAGAGAGATTTGTTTATTGCCGTGAGTCTACATGGGAACTATGGCGAAGAGGGTGTAGTGGTATCATAATTGGGGCTATGGTTCTTGTAACGTTTTATATAAACGTTTTAATATCATGCACACCCAATATTATACAGTATCTAATATTGCTTTGGAATGTTCAGAAAAATGCGAAAAATATTGGCCAGATCAAGGAATGACCAACAAGTACGGAGAAGTTGGATTGGAAAATTTGGAGGAAATTACCGATGGAGGGTTCAAAGTTCGAAAACTAATTGTTATATCAAATGCAGAGGTATTAAATAATGCAAGTCTTGCGATAACTTTACAATATTCGGTCGGTTCTGTACTTATGTATTGTATATTGCAATTCGCGCTCTTTTTGAATCCTATGTAGTCACTGTCGGTATCTTTCCTGCAATATTGAATATTTGGTACATATTTGGTATATTATGAATACATAAATATAAACTTTATTCGGAATCGTAAATAAGTAAATTATTAGACGTTAACTTCCTGTCGTTATGAAAAAATCGCCTTTCTCTTTAATTGCTGGTTATTATGAAAAGTACTTTGTACCACCAGTCACTAGCAGCAATCTTCTTAGATTTCACAGTTCAGTATCAATTTGTCAAACAAATGTCCCAATTGTAAATGAATTATTCAATTGTATTGTGTCGAGAAGTCCTGATCTGATCGGTGTTCTTTTTTTCATATTTAAATCCTGTGCTGTTTCACAGAATTTTATATGAACGTTTAAACAAACATAACAATATCAGTTCTTGGCTTCAATTCATATCGCATATGTGACATTTTGATCATTGGTTAGTAAAACAAGGCAAAATATATAACTTGCAAAATGCTTCTTTATATGAGACAGAGCTTAAAATTTTTTTTTATCCCCAAATAGTTTGGATGGTTTTGGCTTAGCGCAGACAAAGGTGTCAGCTGCCAAAAAAACAACAAACTTACATCTGCTTCTTACACAAACCATAAATTTAATGTGGTCTATCTAAATAAGATTAAGTATCGTTTAATATTTATTGTTCAATAACGTTTCTTTGCTTATAGAAGCTGATCGTAAATATGCAATGAACCTTTTTTTTTCAAATTCTAGTGCTGGAGCAGAAAGAACGGGTGCTTTCATTGCCATCGATATGTTACTAGAAGAATCCAGAGCCCTGACATCAGTTGATGTTTACACTTGTGTTTTAAATATGAGAGAGCAAAGTGTGGATATGGTTCAGAGCTGCGTAAGAATTGCCTTTTTACTTTTTTCACCAGGATAGATTTAGGATAGACACAAACGCCAAAACGACGAATAGTCTAACTTACCTTTTACAGTATCTTACCTAGTCTATGAACTTCCAACTTTTGCGTAGAGAAAGAGGTTGCAGAACCGCTAGATATAATTTTTATTACCTTTGAAGAGGTCATCATTCAAAATCTCGGAGTGAAAAACAAATCACATAGAGCTCACTAAAAGTGTTGAAGTAAATAAATGCAATAGCCATTTAGTGAAAAATACTATCTTAACCACTGAAAATTTCAAGGCAATTGATCCAGTGATTAATGAGAAAAGCGTAACATTAATAAGAAAATATTGGCAAAACGATCCATATATATACATACACCTCTTCTCCAAAAATTGTTAATTGTTTCATGACCATAAACGTTAAATACAACATAGAAATGAGTATCACATTTAAATTTAAACCACAAGTCTTTTAGTGTTAGTTATCATTAATTTTGTTTACATTCTCGTCCACAAACTCCTCTTGGAAAATTATATGTACTGTGATACTGATTTGGGTCCAGATGAAGTGGGTCAATATTTAGAAGGGTAAGACTAAAATTGTAGTCGTGCTATAATGATGTGTTTAATATGGGAATAAAATAATATTATTATGTCATGTAATCCAGGTAATTTGAATGAAATCATTTTTACTCGTTTTGAAAATTGACAAACAATATCTTCTTGTAATATGACAATTTTACATCAAACTCAATCAATTTGAAAAAAAAATATTTTGAAATCTGTGAAATGAAACATTGAATTTGTACGAAACTATTATTTTTTTTCAATGAATTTGCAATAACTGCTTATAAAATTTTATTATTTTTATAAATCAATTTGCAGCGACCAGCAAGGTGTTGTAAAAATTCGTAAGAAATTTGACAACTTGGGAAAGGTTGGACCAATAAACCAAACTAAGCATGGGAATACGGGGAATTACAGAGCAATGAATAGAAATCCAGATATCATACCATGTTAGTAAGATGTAAATGTTTACTTACTGTAATGTTATATTAGCATATTTCAGAACCGCGATGGTACCTCTTTTAAGAATATATTAGGCACGTATAAATAATTAGCAAAGGTAATTACAAGAGCTATCATGAATGTCAAACTTATTGTGCTTGCAGACTTCAAATACAAGATGGTGGTTGTGAGGGGAAGTGATGAAACGGAAACGCCTTATATTAATGCATCAAAGCTTGAAGTGCGTTAAAACTTCATCTACGTTTTTTTTAAGATAAACATAGTTAAGACGAAGCATAAACGAAGGCAAAAAAGTTTTTATCTGTCGCTGATATGAATGAACAAGTTTAAAATTTGTTCAATTTTAGTTAATATTTGAACAAAAATCTCGATTTATTTTCTGTGGAATAAATAAAAAAGTTATGTTATATCAAACCATTGACAATATTTAACATTCTATTCAGTCATACGCCGATATCACAAAATTGATCGCTGCTCAAGACACAATGAAGTCAACTACAGAGGTTTTCTGTGGAGCAGTAATTGACAACAATGTAAACACTATTGTGATGTTAACCAGTAACGAAAAAGACAAAAAGGTATTTGGAACATATTTTCAAAACATCCGAAGTCATGATAAACTGTCATGAACTCTTTTCAGTGTTTTGCAATAATATTGTTTTATCAATAATGGCCGCTGATTGGAAAACGGGAGATTTAAATTGTGTACGTGTATACAATAGTTACTATTAGTTACTCACATTTCCTCATGACGTTGGTATATGATACAAAAAGACATTGCAAGATTTAATAAAATTTGAACACAAGGTTAAATGAAAAATAAAAAAATGATACACCGCAAAGTTGTAATATCAAACTATATTATAAATCGTTGCAAAAATATAAGAGACATACATTTTCTCATCTACGTGGTTATATGAATACGTAATATCTAGTTTAGGTCTTCTGGGATATTTCTCCATTGTAGAAAATGTAATTTATATTATACATAAATATTACATTTGTGTTTTTGACCAATTTCTAGTTTTATCCTAGATCCTATCCTAGAGTTTTATCCAAACTTGGCACGCGAGCGAGGAGGCTTCGGAAACGAGATCATTCTCCCTTAGATAAAAAGTTTCAAGACTCTGAATTATCTGATGAAACTAGGTGTTCCTTTATTTATTATCGTTTGTTGACAATTCGTTATTTATTTAAACTCTTTTTGTCCTCTGTAGCATATGGCTACAAAGAAATATATTATGACATAACAAATGAGTGAGCTCAAGATCAATTTGGTCGAGAAGAGCACAGCATTCATTTGATTACATTGCGCAATATAGTTCGTCTGTGCCACCCTATACCTCATTTCTGCTTGATTTAATAAGTTGTATAGCTCATGTTGCTTAAAGTTACTTGCTAACTTACTGTTATAAATTGATTTCGAGAGATATAAAAGGAATTAGAGAAGGGAGTACGAGAGAGAAGTGCAGAAAACGAACTATTGCGTAATTGGGATGCCATTCCTGAAAATTTTCCGTGTCTCAAAAACTTTGCAACTGCATGTTTTTATCTACATATGCTTGTGACTTTCTGTTCTCCGTTATGAACTTTGTTAAGTCTTGTAACAGGAGTAGCCTGAAAGATGAAACCCGTAGTTCGTAACTTTTTTTCAATGTAAATCTCTATCAGCAGTAATGCAGCAGCAGAAGTCTCACTTATATAGAATAAGAAAAGTAATCAAATCTATTTGTCGGACTGATATTTTCCCGAATAGTGAATCTGTCTGTAGCTTACATGTTTAGAAGGTTTATTATTGTGTATTTTTGCTTTAAAAGTAACAAAGCATTGGTTTTAATTTTGGTCGGCACGCGGAAGAATTTTGTCGTTAAATTTAGCCGATTTGGGCACGCGAGCCGAAAAAAGATTGCCCATCCCTGGTATAGGTTATTGTTGGATGCAGATATGCTGGCGTGGGTTCAACCGTTTACGTGTATATAATAACAAGCCTACATTCCCTCTCTCGCTGATAGATATGTTTGCATTGGTGTTATTCAGGGTCCAGATGAAAAAATTATTTTGCAATAACATAGATAAGGATGATCCAAACCCAGGCCCGCGGGCCACATGTGGCCCGCAGCGTCATTATCTGTGCCCCGCGTCGCGTTTGCTGGAGGGTAATCAAAAAATTGCATTTGGTGTTGTTTCGTCAAAATAAAAATAATCAGGAAATCTTTTCGACATCACTAATGTCACTGAATAGACTAGTGTCACGGCTAGCTGAAGCAACTAGTGAATTGGAATAGTGTGCTTGGGTAGTCCAAATTGTTCACTGGATTTCTATCTTTTTGGTTGGTAATATTATTATATTCTAACAGTTATAATAACTAAATAATAATGCTATGGCCTGAGATTATAATTTCTTCCGGTGATTTCTTGCAACCAGCCTAAACAGTATTACAAAAAAGTCTTCTAGTATGTCAGAAAAATTATTAATTACTGTCCTGTACCTTACATTTGGTAAGATTCGATAATCATTCAATCTGCAGTTATGGCAAATATAATCTAAAACGATATTTGCTATCATGTGAGCAATTACCAAATTATGAGGGATTTGTTTTTGAGAACTCCATCAATGCTCGATAGCACTTACATTTGCAGGAGCACTTTTGGAGAGTTTAAAATCTTACATTAAACGTAGATATAGAAAAACTTTTGTTGCATGTTTCATACTTTTTCTGGTGTATTTTGCATGCTTTAGCGTGATAAATGACAAACAATGATAAATTGTTTGCACAATAAAAGTGTTTGTTTTGTATTGCCTTGTTACCTATTTCTGAAACCATTGTGGCCCGCGAATAATGAAAAAATAATTTTGTGGCCCGCGAAGGCGACAACCTTGGATCACCCTGACATAGATCTTTCGGCAGTGGTTGCTACCTTGGAACGGGAAAACAGCATTTTTCTTTTATGGGATGTAGCTTTGAATGGTCAGAATTATACTATTTTCAGAGTTAGTTAAAGATTGGTAACGGATTTTAATAGGTAGAAAATAAAAATTATGATTTACTGGGGATGTGTGCGGGAATCAAAATTTCATGAATGCCGCATTAAAATAAATCTAATACATAGGTTTCGAAACGCCAAATATAGCGCTTGTCGTCAGCTGAGGTTGTCTAACTAACCGACTCTAACGTATGAAAAAAAAACGGGTTCGCTGACTACCACAACATTCCAAAGACGGGCAAGAACCCATATATATTGAGTTTTTATTAAATATCTTCAATGTCTATTAGAAGGTATATTTTTACTTCTAGGAGCAATGTTTTTTCCTTAATGGGAAGATAATCAAATGCTTTCAACAAGCTTAAAAATTTCCGTAAAATCTACGAACACAGAAGGACAAATTATTAGAAGAGAAATCCTCCAAGTTTTTAAAGATGAAGCAGTACAGGTAAAATTATATTTTAGTTTTCGTTTATACAACACGAGAAGAATGTCCAGAAAAACTTTTTCGACATTCCAATATTTATGAAAGTGGTTTATAATCTAGTATTTACTACTCACTCAACATTTGAGTTCAGTAATAAAAATACCAGCATATGTAAAAATTTTCTAATATCTCACATTATTGCTGTAAACTGTTTGTCTGAGGAAGTCTGATGAAATAGATTTGTGTTAGTGTGCAGCAGGATTCTTAAATTGAATGGTATGGTCATGTTTATTCCTGCTACAGCATCCTTGCCTCATACGCATACGGAACCACTAGCGCAAATGAATTGAGGAAGGATTGGGAGTTAGTCTCGGGTAACATGATAGTTATAGTAATATATACCTATTGTGCCAGCATTCAGCAATATTTTTATTTCAGTCAATAATTCACTACCAATATGTTGAATGGAAATCAAACGAATCTCCTGAAACAACTTTTGTGAGTATTGTTTTTAGGTGACAATGTATAAGGTTGGCTCTTTGACTTTAAAACCTGATTAGTCGTGAATACGTCTATAAATGCTTTTCTAGCTTTTTATAACTTATTTCTCTTGTGCATAATAAATGCAATTACTAATTAATACTTCATCATAATTTTCAGAAATGATGACGGTAAAACCGCAGGATAAAATTTTTGAGACATTGCAAAGAAGCAATATTACAGTTATTACTTATCGATCTTGATCGGTAAGTATGTTGATAGTTATTTGTCTTTTTGTCTGCCTGTTAGATACACGCTATATCTCACGAAAGCGAGGTTGAATCTGCTCCAAATTTTGCATGTGCATTTATCATAGCTCGGACCAGAAGCCTATTGATTTTGGATGAATTATGTCGTATAGTTAGCGAGTTAATAATTAATTAGTGATGTGACACGCGGTGACACTATAGAGTCAGAGTGAATGAATGGGGGATCCCCTAACTTTCGATCGATAAGTCTTCGGTCTCCGACCGATATTCTCGTTTGTTTCTTGAGCAATTATTACCGTTTCGAAATTTTTTTCAAATCATAATACAAGTTTTATTGAAATTTATCGTTTGCTATTTTTTAGTTGATATGTAAAGATATGTACAGTTATTTTAGTTGAGTATATCCGAGTGAACCAAATCCCATGTGAATTCAATTCAAATCTAAAAAACGCGTTTTTCATTGTTTTGAAGGTCGATTTAAAATCGACATTTCATTAATATTTAGGAATATTAAACTGACATATAAGCTAATACCATGAACATCCGGTTCCACGCGTATTACTGGTTGTGTTGTCAATACAATCTATAGTATAATATTGTTGTTTAACCTCTGAGTACATTGAGTCACATTATAAAAAATTTGAAGGTAATTTTTATTTTAAAATTAAGGAATAGAAGGAATGAAGAAATTGGAAACACTAACAAAATATCGCGACGTTCGGGAAATGAATCATCATCTTCCTGCACCATCAATTCTGCCTTAAATAATACAAGAAACAAAAGAGCTGTGTCAACATCTGATGATGAAGTGACAGGTCCAAACCTCAAGCTAAACAATGATGCCGAATACAGGTATTGATGACCTATTGACGTGACGTGAACTGTACGATCTCTCAGTTATGAACCTTATTTGAAAAAAGAATTAACGGATATCAATTGCTTGCAATCTGTTTAACACGCTTTTCAAAGTGTGGCAGATATTTACCAATTTACAGCTTTTTGAACCGTAATGCAGCGTCATAATCTTTGAATGCAACTTAACAATGATAATATTTTTGTGGTCCATTTACTAAAGACTAAGTCAAACAAAGACATTACAGAAACGAGTGCTTTGAATTTTTGTGGGGTACCGAAACATCGCTCGGCGCACGGTCATGCACGGAAAGGGAGATTTGTTTATTGCCGTGAGTCTACATGGGGACTATGGCAAATAGGGTGTAGTGGTATCATAATTGGGGCTATGCTATTCGTATACAATCCCAGTATACCTGTTGTCCTTCAGTACCGTAATCATCGGGTCATATCTTATTATATATCTTATTCAAACTGTTTTATAAACAGTAATAGACAATATCAAAATAATTGGTATATATATTTGGAGGTAAATTATGGATAAATACCATTTTGAAAGTGAAAGAAATCTATTGGGAAGCCGCCTCTAATAACGTTGTTTGCAATATAAGTATGGTCTATATCTGAAAGTGGATATGTACACTATGATAATGTGTTGCCTTTTTTGGGCTTCATATATATGCAAATGCAATACTCTGTTTCAGCTAGCATACAGTGTCGGCAACACCGGGCGAAGATGAGGTTTTGTTAAAAGCCAGTAAAATTTCACAATTCACCACTAAGTTTAAAGAACCCGTGCCTACAAGTGAGTTGGCATAACAGTAATTTCAGTTACAAAATTTCAATATACAGTTAACTAAATTTTATTCATAATTTTTGCTTCCACTAAATATTCTAATGATATTAACATTTGTATTTATCGGGTGCTTTGGTAAGGAGGTGCCGATCATTCAGAACTGTAATTGTTTTGACATTAAATTTATAAATCATCACTTTTCTCTTTAAATACATTATATACGACGATAATATTTTACAGCAAATCACTTAATTAAACATCATCTTACCTCTGGTTGTCCTGGCTATGTTGCGTATTTTTGTCGTCATCGTGATCATCGTCTCTGCATTATTAAGTTTATCGGTAATGTTAGGAACAAACGTAATAAAGTTAATAAATCCATTCAATAGAAAATACAAATTCTAGGCAGCGATAACCAAGATTCATGTATTGAAACTTGAATGATTCAATATTTAATATGTAAATAATATCTTAGGACGAGTGGGTGAGAGAAAATACTTAATTTAAGCATGCTAGAGCTAAATGACAAGGAAGGTAGGTTCAAAGGTTTATGCCTGGTCCGGGTAATCTTATTCGAACTTAAAACTGAAAAATATTCAGTTCGTATGGGGCTTCAGTTCAAAAAAATATTTGGGGTCGAGTAATTATATTGAGATTTTTGTCATATCAATTTCCCTTCTCATTTACAAACCGGAAATTGACGCCTGAAATATACCACTAATTTTAAGGTTAATTTTATGTATTTTGTTCGTTATCCATAAGTAAAAGTGATGGTGTATTTAGAAAACTCTTTGATAGTTTTTTAAATTGACAGAAAACAGAAATTAATATAAAAAAACGATGTGCAAATCCAACAATTGATTTTCCAGTTATTCGTACTCTCTTACCTGAATTTTTACTTAGAGCACGTTTACGCTAAATTATCAATGGATAAACACGAACCAAGGTCAGATAAAGAAATTCAAATTGATCAGTTGTTGAAAAATTATAACATGATGATATTCAGACCGAGAAAAATTCAGGGAACAGTTTGAGGTAATTTTTGGTCGCTCCAGTAGTATGTGTATACCAATACATAAGGGGACTGAAACTTATGGGCAGGGACTTTGATAACACAGACAGTCCCCGAACTCGTAATCAAACTAAAATAAGAGAAATCAGAATAAAATTATGGCCTAACCCTAACCTGGTACACATACTTCGCGAGTACCAATTTTTGAGTATTGATTAATGAGATTTTGTCAAAATTTTCACACTGCTATTCGTTAGAATTTATCATGAAAATGCATCGACTCTTTACAAACTTTCATTAGGCTCAAAATTTTTGGTCGTAATATCGCGGTGAAAAATAGTAAAATTTATGTAGTTCTGTAGTGAAGACATTATACGTGAATTTAATTATGAACTTGTAAAATATAAAAAAAAATGCAAAGCGCCTTGATTACCCAACTGAAATTGAAGCAGCTGTTTCACTGAAGAAGAAAAATCGATACAAAAATATTTTAACTTGTTGGTTTCTTTACTTACACTTTTACTATATGATACGATATTGTTATTTTCATCGCGTAACCGTTGTTAAGTAATAATAACACATACTTATTCAATGTCATTTCAAAGTTTATATTTTTGAGTTTGTTGATTGTCAGTAAAATGAGTTTTTTTTTCCTAAAATCTGTTTTGCTTGTGTAAAAAATAGTAAAATTGCTTTGAAGGTAATAACTATCGAGTTATTCTGAGTGGCGGAGGAGACATCAGTAACATCAACGAATGCGTGTAAGTTTTCAAGATTTTTTTCCGAGAAATCTAAAAGCAACTGGGCTGTCAATATATATTTTGAATACTTTTAAACACTAATTTTATTTAAAACTGGAATATTTGATATTTTGATATGTTTTTGATAAAAATATTTTCTAATCTAATAATTATGGCATAGAGTCCAGTGGTTCCTAAACTTTTTAGAGTCGGGACCCACTATTTATTACCACAGCTTATGGCAACCGCCTTAACTTTAATTCAAATTTTTTTTTCTCATGACATAACACAGAACACAGAAATGGCTAATCATCGCAAAACAACCGTGTTTCCTCGAAAATAAGACCTGGCCTGAAAATAAGATAATAATTTGAATTTTCAAAATGATTTCAATTAAACCCTACCCTTAAAATATATTATAAAATGTGTGGGAGAGGAAAGGTTCATTGACCTGAGGTAAGGTGAAGGTTACACCACTATTCAAGATTGTGTGATGTCACAATCACATTTATGATATTTGTCACTTGATTTTTGTATGGGAAATACAAATAAAAAAAATGGATGTCAGTTTTTATATAATGTTTAGTAATAAATCTTGTGATTTTCTACAATGTAATTTTATTTTTGATAAATGAACGCAAATGACCTCTTCCAAAAAAAACATAGTGGTATTCTTCAAAAGAAAATAAATTTGACTCCAGTCTAAATTTCGGGGAAACACAGTAAGAAGTGCTGTACAGTGTACAAAACTGCTATGCGTAAAAAAGCCACATTGTCATTCTTTGAGTAGCAAATTTTAGTTCCTTTGAGAAAATCGTAAAAAGGAAACTTTTATAGATTAGAATTTAATTTCTTTTGTTTTTTTGAAGATTTACTTATTTGAGTCGCCATCGATCCCAATAACCAGTATAATTAACCAAAGCTTACTACATCTTTTCACGACCCACTAAGATTCCTTTTTCGACCCACCAGTGGGTCGCGACCCATAGTTTGGGAACCGCTGACATAGACTATACGTTGTTATTTTATATTACCATTCGGGAACTTAAGTTTTCTTTAAATTGGTTAACGATTAAAAAATGGGTATATTTAGATTACCCCTGACAAAATATTCGTATTTTATTTTTGAAAGACGTTTTTATAGCGTGCTAGATAGGAAGCTGATATCTTTCATTTTTGTAACTTTTAGTGATACGATGTACGGTATAAAACCAAGAGTGATGTGGTGAATACCAATAATTGTTCTAAGTGATACCAATGTTGTCATTGTAACAATAAATTTTGTTTAAATAGGGCTTTAGCAAACCGAAGAAATACATTGCTACACAAGGTCCTCTACCAAGTACGATGGATGATTTTTGGAGAATGATTGCAGAACGGAAAGTTACGTGTATTGTTATGCTGAAAAAATGCGTAGAAAATGGGAAAGTATTTTGTTTTTTTCAATATAGCTAAATACACATGTGACTTTTTTTAAAAACGCAAACATCTAGTTTGTGTAAAGTGTAAAATTTAGTATAAAACTTATCAGCAACAACGAAGTTGAATGACCATTGAAAAGAATGAAGGGATGGGGGAATTGATTGAAACGTCTATATAAACGTTTTAATATTATGCAAACCCAATAATTTAGAGTATCTAATATTGCTATTGAACGTTCAGAAAAATGCGAAAAATATTGGCCAGATCAAGGAATGACCAACAAGTACGGAGAAGTTGGATTGGCAAATTTGGAGGAAATTACCTATTGAGGGTTCAAAGTTCGAAAACTAATTATTATATCAAATGCACAGGTATTAAATAATGCGAGTCTTGCGATAACATCACAATATTTGGTCGGTTCTGTACTTATGTACTGTATATTGCAATTCGCGCTCTTTTTGATTTCTATGTAGTCACTGTCGGTATCTTCCCTGCATTATTGAATATTTGGTACTTGGAATATTATGTATTCATAAATATAAACTTTATTCGGAATCGTAAATAAGTAAATTATTAGACGTTAACTTCCTGTCGTTATGAAAAAATCGCCTTTCTCTTTAATTGCTGGTTATTATGAAAAGTACTTTGTCCTCAAAAACGCTTGTTATACTTTCATAATCTTTGCTTTATAAAGGCATGTCTGACTTTTTTAGAAAATAACAACACAAATGTTTCATTTCGTGAATTAGTCGGACCATGGACCACCAGTCACTAGCAGCAGTCTTCTTAGATTTCACAGTTCAGTATCAACTTGTCAAAAAGATGTCCCAATTGCTGTGCACTGCAGGTAAGGTATTAATTAAATGGATTATTCAAGTGTATTGTGTCAAGAAGTCCTGATCTGATCGGTGTTTTTTTCTTCAAATTTAAATCCTGTGCAGTT